>NC_059210.1:15888728-16190513 GCF_020615455.1 Coregonus clupeaformis | reverse complement strand
AGAAGAAATATCCAGTATTTGCAACACCCTTTTCATTTCATGTGTCACTGATGAACTCTGCCTCAACTGCCTATTTCTACAGATGGAGAGGACTGTAGATGCTTTTGCTTGATTCTGATATCTCTAAATAGAGAGACACCTGGCACTCAGCATAACAATTTTACTAGACACAACTTTTACTTGTATTGTCTTTTTTAAATTATTGAATTGAATGGTATTAGTCAATATGGGGAGGGAGAAACCCTGTGTATTCTGCACCAGGTTAAGGGAACTCCTGTTGTAAACGGGACACCACACAGTAAGGTATGACCACTCTGACATGTTTGCCAAGACAATTCCATTATCACCAGACAAAATGCAGATAGGCACAGTATCTGTATCATCTGGGGATGACAATGAAAGGTGAAAGGTGCACATTGTTATATTAACAGAACACTGATTCTATGGTATTATGTAAAGGGTTGTTTATTCTACATGGACCTGTTCCTTCATTTGAACATTATCAAAACACTTAGTTTAGAATATCTATATAAATTCAGCAAATGCATTGTTCTCATATTATATACTATGTAGGCTACTCATCCTATTCAAAGCTTCCTCCGGCATCTCACTATACATCTGCCTGTAGATATTTAACTCAACTTGCAGGAGTTTTTTGTTGTTGTGATTGAGTGGGGGGAAACAGCTGCGGGCAAGGTTCTGACAGATGGGTGTGTCTTGGTGGTGGCAAGGACACACCCAAGAAATACCCACATCAAACCACACCCCAAGCCAACTTCTGTCATGGCCGCCAGAAAACAGGCCAAATCAGAGGGTGCATTTCCCCTTTAATACATACGGCCCCTGATTCCCATATTAAAGGCCGAGTCGCAGTGTCGATTACAGATTATTCCTCAGATGACTTACAAATCAGGGAGGTTCGTTGACAAGATACCTTTTGTTATGGCTAGTTTATTATTTCTGTATCTGGAATACTACTTACAAGTAGTGGATGAGGTAGAGAGAGAGAGTGGGGGGGAGAGAGACGGAAAGAGGGATGGATTGAGGAAAAACGGGTTGATGACCTGTGTTTCTGCATGCGTGTGCATGTATGCACATTTGTGTGTGTGTGTGTGTGTGTGTGTTTGCATGCATGTGTGAGTGAGTTTTGGAGTGGCTACCGTCACCTCCCTCCCTCACTACAGCTCTGTTGCTAGGCCACCTGAGGTGAAGAGCATGACCTGAATCTGAAGCGTCTGATTGGCTAAGAGAGAGGCTCAAGTGTGTCCCACTGAACAACACAGATGGGATTCCATACTGCGCTACACACACACACACACACACACACACAAACACACACACAAACACACACACACACACACACACACACACACACACAGTGAAGAAGAATCTTCACTCACCTCTAAATACACCTCCGCTGTCTTCAACCAGGATCTCAGCGATCATTGCCTTATTGCCTGCGTCCGTAACGGGTCCGCGGTCAAACGATCACCCCTCATCACTGTCAAACGCTCCCTAAAACACTTTAGCGAGCAGGCCTTCCTAATTGACCTGGCCCAGGTATCCTGGATGGATATAGATCTCATTCCGTCAGTAGAGGATGCCTGGTTGTTCTTTAAAAGTAATTTCCTCTCAATTTTAAATAAACATGCCCCATTCAAAAAATACAGAACTAAGAACAGATATAGCCCCTGGTTCTCCTCAGACTTGACTGCCCTTGACCAGCACAAAAACATCCTGTGGCGTACTGCATTAGCATCAAATAGCCCCCGCAATATGCAACTTTTCAGGGAAGTTAGGAACCAATATATACAAGCAGTCAGGAAAGCAAAGGCTAACTTTTTCAAACAGAAATTTGCATCCTGTAGCACTAACTCCAAAACATTTTGGGACACTGTAAAGTCCATGGAGAATAAGAGCACTTCCTCCCAGCTGCCCACTGCACTGAGGCTAGGAAACACTATCACCAACGATAAATCTACAATAATCGAGAATTTCAACAAGCATTTTGCTACGGCTGGCCATGCTTTCCACCTGGCTACCACTACCCCGGCCACCAACTCTGCACCCTCCGCTGCAACTTGCCCATGCCCCCCCCCCGCTTCTCCTTCACACAAATTCAGACAGCTGATGTGAAATTCAGACAGCTGATGTTCTGAAAGAGCTGCGAAATTTGGACCCCTACAAATCAGCTGGGCTAGACAATCTGGACCCTTTCTTTCTAAAACTAGCCGCAGAAATTGTCGCAACCCCTATTACTAGCCTGTTCAACCTCTCTTTCGTAACGTCTGAGATACCCGGAGATTGGAAAGGTGCCGCGGTCATCCCCCTCTTCAAAGGGGGTGACACTCTAGATCCAAACTGTTACAGACCTATATCCATCCTGCCCTGCCTTTCGAAAGTATTTGAAAGTTAACAAACAGATCACCGACCATTTCGAATCCCACCGTACCTTCTCCGCTATGCAATCCGGTTTCCGAGCTGGTCATGGGTGCACTTCCGCCACGCTCAAGGTCCTAAACAATATTATAACCGCGATCGATAATAGACAGTACTGTGCAGCCGTCTTCATCGACCTGGCCAAGGCTTTCGACTCTGTCAACCACCGCATTCTTATTGGCAGACTAAATAGACTAACTACTTCTCAGATAGAGTTCAATGTGTCAAATCGGAGGGCCTGTTGTCTGGACCTATGGCAGTCTCTATGGGGGTGCCACAGGATTCAATTCTTGGGCCGACTCTTTTCTCCGTGTATATCAATGATGTCGCTCTTGCTGCTGGTGACTCTCAGATCCACCTCTACGCAGACGACACCATTTTGTATACATCTGGCCCTTCATTGGACACTGTGTTAACAAACCTCCAAACGAGCTTCAATGCCATACAACACTCCTTCAGAAGCCTCCAAATGCTCTTAAACACTAGTAAAACTAAATGCATGCTCTTCAATCGAACGCTGCTGGCACCCGCCCACCCGACTAGAATCACTACTCTCGACAGGTCTGACCTAGAGTATGTGGACAACTACAAATACCTAGGTGTCTGGTTAGACTGTAAACTCTCCTTCCAGACTCACATTAAGACTCTCCAATCCAAAGTTAAATCTAGAATTGGCTTCCTATTTCGCAACAAAGCCTCCTTCACTCATGCTGCCAAACATGCCCTCGTAAAACTGACTATCCTACCGATCCTTGACTTCGGCGATGTCATTTACAAAATAGCCTCCAACACTCTACTCAGCAAATTGGATGTAGTCTATCACAGTGCCATCCGTTTTGTCTCCAAAGCCCCATACACTACCCACCACTGTGACCTGTACGCTCTTGTTGGCTGGTCCTCACTACATGTTCGTCGTCAAACCCACTGGCTCCAGGCCATCTATAAATCACTGCTAGGCAAATCCCCCCCATTATCTTAGCTCATTGGTCACCATAGCAGCACCCACCCGTAGTCTGCGCTCCAGCAGGTATATCTCACTGGTCATCCCCAAAGCCAACACCTCCTTTGGCCGCCATTCCTTCCAGTTCTCTGCTGCCAATGACTGGAACGAATTGCAAAAATCTCTGAAGCTGGAGACTCTTATCTCCCTCACTAACTTTAAGCATCAGTTGTCAGAGCACCTTACCGATCACTGCACCTGTACACAGCCCATCTGAAATTAGCCCACCCAACTACCTCATCCCTATATTGTTATTTATTTTGCTCTTTTGCACCCCAGTATCTCTATTTGCACATAATCTCTTGCACATCTAGCATTCCAGTGTTAATACTAATTGTAATTATTTTGCACTATAGCCTATTTTTTGCCTTACCTCCATAACTTGCTAAATTTACACACACTATATATATATATATATTTTCTGTTGTATTTTTTGACTTTATGTTTTTTTACCCCATATGTAATTCTGTGTTGTTGTTTTTATCGCACTGCTTTGCTTTATCTTGGCCAGGTCGCAGTTGTAAATGAGAACTTGTTCTCAACTGGCTTACCTGGTTAAATGAAGGTGAAATAAAAAAATAAAAATAAAAAACCATGGCAACACAGAACTCTGAGTAATAACACAACTGGACTAAATTGGCCTGGGAAGGTTAACACAGGGAATCAATTCATACAAATATCCATTGTACTGTGCATTGTAGGACTAATGGCACCAATTACATGCAGTGGTTTTCAGGCCCAAATTAGACTCGAGAGGTATGGATAGAAAGTGTGTGTGTGTGTTGTCTCTGTGTGTGTGTGTGTGTGAGAGATGGGCCCCATTAGGGCCTAAGAGTTGGGCTAATTGGTTATAATGGGGTCCTTATAATGATGGGGGGCTGGAGGAGTGGAGAGAGGGGGATGACACAGCTTATCCAACGATCATTCCAATGGAGGGCTTCATTAACACTGCTTAACCACAAAAAGTGTGTGTGTGACTGTTTGTGTGTGTGTGTGTGTGTGTGTGTGTGTGTGTGTGTGTGTGTGTGTGCATGTAAGAGAAAGTGCATGGCATGCATAAGTAAGCACACATGTCTCATGACAGACAATATTTAGTCTAGTGTTCCAATATTACTGTGTGTGTAAAACACACACACACACACACACACACACACAGTAGTGTGTGTACTTACTGTGATCAAGATGTGGTTGTCCCACTGGCTATCCTAAAGTGAATGCACCAATTTGTAAGTCGCTCTGGATAAGTGTGTCTGCTAAATGACTTAAATGTAAAAGGAATGTTAAATGTGACAAAGCCTGTCCTCTGCTCAGTCATTGTGTTTAATGGAGTATGGTATTCATTTGTTTTTCAATGAAAATCTGTATATTCTTATGCAAATGTGAAAGGTAAGTGAGGAATACAATTTGGAGTCGGTTCCGTGTATAATGGCAAATTATCACATCTGCGTAATTATGGTACACAAGTCAGGTGTGTGTGTGACTGCGTGTGTCCGTGTGCCATGCATGTGTGCATGTGTGCGTGTGTGCGTTTGTAACCTGAAGGGTAACATGCTGACCAGACCGCACGCGTGTCAGCGTGCGCCATCGCGAGCATCTTGATTTTTTTCCTCCCACACCAGACACGATCAGGACACGCAGGTTGAAATATCAAAACAAACTCTGAACCAACTATATTAACTTGGGGACAGGTCAAAAAGCATTAAACATTTATGGAAATTTTGCTAGCTAGCTTGCTGTTGCTAGCTAATTTGTCCTGGGATATAAATATTGGGTTGTTATTTTACCTGAAATGCACAAGGTCCTCTACTCTAACAATTAATCCACAGTTAAAACGGTAAACCAAGTTCAGGCTTCCTTCAGGCTTCTTCTTCTTCTTCTTTGGACTTTATATGTCAGTTGGTAACCAACTTTAAGATGCATTACCACCACCAACTGGACTGGAGTGTGGACCTCAGTTCATCTTTCAATCACCCACATGGGTATAAGCTCCTAAAAAACAATGAGGAGATGGGAGAGGCAGGACTTGCAGCGCATCGAGCGTCACAAATAGAACCAAGTTCTATTTTAGCGCCTGGCCACGCAGACGATCGCTGACGCGCACAATAATTGAATAACATGTGTGTAAATTTATTTTGCGACGCTCGTGCACATGACGTGTCCGGTCTGGTCAGCATGTTAGTGTGAGTTTGTGTTGTGAGACATTTTTTGAAATATGTGTGTGTGATATGCATAATTGTATGAATAATACGCAGTGCATTTGTGCATTATGAAGTGAATTGTTTGTATGTGATGCGTATAAGTATGTGAGCATGTGTGTGTGTTTGTGCAGGTGGCCATGGTAGTCACTGACTAGTGCTAATGTACATTACACCTACTAGCACTGTTCCATAGCTCCCTTTCTTCAACAGTCGACACACACAATTCCATACAACCCCACTGTATCCATGAGGGCTTTTGCCCACCTCTAACCATTATATTCAATGGCCTAAAGGGGTCCGAATGCTTCCTTCCCATCAGAAACAGTCCGGAAGAGTCCGGAAGAGCATATATAATTTAGTCATTTTGTGACGTTTTTGTTCGTATTGGACTTTTTTTTTTTTTTTGGGTTGTTCGGGCACACGACATTTTTTTCTTGAGGCAAGCCGAAGTCGGTAGCTGAAGTCTACACCCCTTCATCGGTCATTGGTCAACAGTAGGGATTCTTCAGTAAAGTCTTGGTTGTCATGGACAAACAGTACTATTGTCGCTTTTTTCTCGTTTTTCAAGCGAAGGTCTTTCTTTTAAGGGAGTATGCGAGCACACTCGTTCGGTCCGCCTAGCCGACTTCGGCTAGCCGCCAGACAAACTGAAGCATGCTGACGCCTTTAGTTTGCGTCCCTAATGGCACCCTATTCCCTATAAAGTGCACTACTTTTGATCAGGGTCCATAGGGCTCTGGACATAAGTAGTGCACTATGTAGGGAAAATGATGCCATTTGGGACATTGATTGTTTTGGGACGTAGCCTCTAATCAATTTGATTGTTTATTGGGGCAGTACAATGCATTCTAATTTGACTTGAGTAAGTGGGTGACAAATAGCCCGTCCAAAATCAATTAGGGGAATACAGAAGACGTTGGTGGGTGTGAGGGGGAAGGGAGTTGAAAGGGGAATGTAAATGCATGAATGTAATGCTGAAGTACGCAGGCACTGTAAAATGCTTCAATATCAGAACAAGCCAATTCCCCTTCCCCATTCCTGTTGTAAGAATAACAATATGTACCATCCATCTCAGAGTCGGAGTGTTGATCAGTTGTGCTGTTGTGCTGTTTCGCTAATAAGGTTACAGCACTCATAACCTGTTGCTTTACACTCATACAGCTCCAAGCCTCTAAATGTTTATCTTATGAATTCAACCTGTATTTAAATAAATAAACCTTGTTGAATAAAAATAATAAAACGTTTTTTATCCAGGTTGGAGTTTGATAGGGCTCTGGTCAAAAGTAGTGCACTATATAGGGAATAGAGTTAAATTTGGGATAAACAGTAACCCTTCATTTTGCAGCATGGTAATTACTAGGTAATAGCTAGGTAAATACCTAGTAATAATAATATAATATGCCATTTAGCAGACGCTTTTATCCAAAGCGACTTACAGTCATGTGTGCATACATTTTTTTTGTTGAGTATGGGTGGTCCCGGGGATCGAACCCACTACCTGGCGTTACAAGTGCCGTGCTCTACCAGCTGAGCTACAGAGGACCACAACAAAAAGTAAATACATAGTAACTATTTAGTCCCAAACGTAATTGCTAGGAACCAAGCAAGTACTACATACAGTAAATACAAAGTAACAAAATGTAATTATTACATAGTATATTTTCTGTCACAAAGGTTAGTATTGAGAACCTTATAAGTAGAAGGTACTTACTATGTAAACACCTAGTCACAAGATATATGTGATATTTTATTCATTTATTATCACATACTTACCACATAAATATCTTCAAGTCAATCATCCTGGCGTTGGTATTTTCTCACGTGGTTTCTATGTACTTTGCCTTTAGTTACCATGTATGTTTGCATTAAAAAGTGAAAATCGTCTGCCTCGGTTGCAACACTCACTACCGAGTTCCAAACTGCCTCTGGAAGCAACGTCAGCAGAATAATTGTTCGCCGAGCAGCCACACACAAGCCTAAGATCACAATGCGCAATGCCATGCATCAGCTAGAGTGGTGTAAAGCTAGCCGCCATTGGACTCTGGAGCAGTGGAAACGCGTTCTCTGGAATGATGAATCACTCTTCACCGTCTGGCAGTCCAAAGGATGAATATGGGTTTGACAGATGCCAGGAGAACGCTACCTGCCCCAATGCATAGTGGCAACTGTAAAGTTTGGTGGAGGAGAAATAATAGTCTGGGGCTGTTTTTCATGGTTTGTGCTAGGCCCCTTAGTTCCCTTAGAAGGGAAATATTAACACTACAGCATACAATGACATTCTAGACAATTCTGTTTGGGGAAGGCCTTTTCCTGTTTCAGCATGACAATGCCCCCGTGCACAAAGAAAGGTCCATACAGAAGGTTTGTCGAGATCGGTGTGGATGAACTTGACTGGCCTGCACAGACTCCTGACCTCAACCCCATTGATCACCTTTGGGATGAATTGGAACGCCGACTGCGAGCCAGGCCTAATCGCTCAACATCATTGCCCGACCTAACTAATGGCTCTTGTGGCTGAATGGAAGCAAGTCCCCGCAGCAATGTTCCAACATCTAGTGGAAAGCCTTCCCAGAAGAGTGGAAGCTTTTATAGCAGCAAAGGGGGGATCAACTCCATATTCATGGCCATGATTTTGGAATGAGATTTTCGATGAGCAGATGTCCACATACGTTTGGTCATGTAATGTAGATTACAGGTAGATCCAGCAAATATGTCAGTGATGTTACCCTGTTGTTACATGATACCACCTTTACACTTACAGGGTAGGGACAGGGTAAGAGGACTGTAATATAAAGCTGTTGCTTATACCATGTAAATACCAAATACTTTCAAGTGTATTACAATGTAATATAACAAAGTGATCCACTTTGTCGAAGTGGAAACATTTCACAATTAAGACAAGCACACAACTCAGAGTAAAGTTTATTTACTGAAAATCAACCAGAGGTAAGTAGCAACATATTTTGTATTCATGTACAATCATACAAGCTAGCACAACAACAAAAGTGAACTGCATTCATTTCTATGTGAAAACTGAACTGCCTGGCTAAACAACATTAATTTGAATGGACGGCTAATGTGATCGTAGATAGCGATCTTTGAACTCCTGTAAAAGCACAACACTACCGAGTCACTTCCGGGTCACGTAATTTTGGATATTTGTCATAGTAGAAAAGTGTGAAAAACATATATAAAAATGTTAGCTTAATTTCCCCCCCAATGTAATTATAATTGTGTATCCTAATTTAACATTTTCCACTATGCAACACTGAATTTTTTTTGGATTTTGTATCATACACATAGTGTTTTACCGCTGACTTTTATTTTGAAGGCCAAATCTGAAAACTGGACGTTTAAATGTGGCCAGTTGTGGCCATGGGCTGCAGCATTGATGGATGAGCTCCACAAATCTTTCTCACAGGCCTTGAAAATATATGCTTGTGAGTGCAAACCTTTTGGTTTCGAGAGTTAACAACACACTTTCGTTAGTACAAGCAGTGATTTATGGCAGAATTACTTTTTTATATGTTTATATTTGGGCGGCAGGTAGCTTAGTGGTTAAGAGCGTTGTGCCAGTAATCGAAAGGTTGCTGGTTCTAATCCCCAAGCCGACGCGGTAACAAAAAATATGTTGATGAGCCCTTGAGCAAGGCACTTAACCCTAATTGCTCTGGATAAGAGTTTGATGATGTAAATACTAGATCTGAAAGTACACTAGCATGCTACCACATTTAAGCTAACAAATGGCTTTTGACATTGCATGCTAGCTAGCTTGTTTTGTAACTTAGCTTGTTTTTGTACATCTCTTTTGAGTCTTTAGATATTGTCTTGTTATGAGATAATATGCTTGTGGAAAGGTTTTATGTACCCATAGTTTGTGCATACTCTGCACCAGCAGCATACCACCCTGCATCCCACTGCTGGCTTACCTCAAGGTAAGCAGGTTTGGTCCTGGTCGGTCCCTGGATGGGAGACCAGATGCTGCTGGAAGTGGTGTTGGAGGGCCAGTAGAGGGCACTCTTCCCTCTGGTCTAAGGAGATCCCAATGTCCCAGGGCAGTGAAGGTGACATTGCCCTGCATAGGGTGCCTTCTTTCGGATGGGACGTTAAAACGGGTGTCCTGACTCTGTGATCACTAAAGATCCCATGGCACTTATCATTATACTAGGGGTGTTAAAGCTGGAGTCCTGGCTAAATTCCCAATCTGGCCCTCATGCCACCTAATCATCCCCAGCTTTCAATTGGCTCATTCATCCACACTCTTCCCCAGGTTGTTGCTGTCAAGAGAATATGTTCTCAGTTATCTTACCTGGTAAAATAAGGGCCAATAAATAAATCATAATTTTGTGAAATAGACAGATATTTTCCTTCTCATCTGCTTCATTGGCTAGCAATCTTCTATGTTAGCTAGTGTTTTGAATGTAGGACTATGTAGTTATTCTATTCAATCCTATTTGTATGCTTTATATTGATGTCATGTTATGTGAATAAAAACATTATGTATGTAATGTAAAAAAATATACAGTACCAGTCAAAAGTTTGGACACACCTACTCATTCCAGGGATTTTGACATTGTAGAATAATAGTGAAGACATCGAAACTATGAAATAACACATATGGAATAATGTAGTAACCAAAAATGTGTATATTTTATATTTGAAATTCTTCAAAGTAGCCACTCTTTGCCTTGATGACAGCTTTAAACATTATTGGCATTCTCTCAACCAGCGTCATGAGGTAGTCACCTGGAATGCATTTCAATTAACAGGTGTGCCTTGTTAAAAGTTCATTTGTGGAATTTATTTCCTTCTTAATGCATTTGAGCCAATCAGTTGTGTTGTGACAAGGTAGGGGTGGTATACAGAAGATAGCCCTATTTGGTAAAAGACCAAGTCCATATTATGGCAAGAACAGCTCAAATAAGCAAAGAGAAACGACAGTCCATCATTACTTTAAGACATGAAGGTCAGTCAATCCGGAACATTTCTAAACTTTGAATGTTTCTTCAAGTGCAGTCGCAAAAACCATCAAGCACTATGATGAAACTGGCTCTCATGAGGACCGCCACAGGATAGGAAGACCCAGAATTACCTTTGCTGCAGAGGATAAATTCATTAGAGTTAACTGCACCTCAGATTGCAGCCCAAATAAATGCTTCACAGAGTTCAAGTAACAGACACATCTCAACATCAACTGTTCAGAGGAGACTGTGTGAATCAGGCCTTCATGGTTGAATTGCTGCAAAGAAACCACTACTAAAGGACACCAATAAGAAGAAGAGACTTGCTTGGGCCAAGAAACACGAGAAATGGACATTAGACCGGTGGAAATCTGTCCTTTGGTGTGATGAGTCCAAATTTGAGATTTTTGGTTCCAACCGCCATGTCTTTGTGAGACGCAGAGTAGGTGAACGGATGATCTCCGTATTGTGTGGTTCCCACCATGAAGCATGGAGGAGGAGGTGTGATGGTGTGGGGGTGCTTTGCTGGTGACACTGACGGTGATCTATTTAGAATTCAAGGCACACTTATCCAGCATTGCTACCACAGCATTCTGCAATGATACACCATCCCATCTGGTTTGCACCTTGACTATCATTTGTTTTTCAACAGGACAATGACCCAAAACACACCTCCGGGCTGTGTAAGGGCTATTTGGCCAAGGAGAGTCATACAGTGCTGCATCAGATGACCTGGCCTCCACAATCACCCAACCTCAACCCAATTGAGATGGTTTGGGATGAGTTGGACCGCAGAGTGAAGGGAAAGCAGCCAACAAGTGCTCAGCATATTACATTTACATTTTAGTCATTTAGCAGACGCTCTTATCCAGAGCGACTTACAGTTAGTGAGTGCACACATTTTCATACTGGCCCCCCGTGGGAAACTAACCCACAACCCTGGCATATATGTGGGAAGTCCTTCAAGACTATTGGAAAAGCATTCCTCATGAAGCTGGTTGAGAGAATGCCATGAGTGTGCAAAGCTGTCATCAAGGCAAAGGGTGGCAACTTTGAAGAATCTCAAATCTCAAATATACAGTATTTAACACTTTTTTGGTTACTAAATGATTCCATATGTGTTATGTCATAGTTCTGATGTATTCACTATTATTCTACAATGTAGAAAATAGTAAAAATAAAGAAAAATCCTTGAATGAGTAGGTGTGTCCAAACTTTTGACTGGTACTGTATATGCACATAGAAATGAATGCAATTCACTTGTCTTGTTATGCTAGCTCTTTGATATGATTGTATAGCCCACTAATGCAATGTGCTTGTCCTTAGCTAGCTAGCTACCTCTGGTTGATTTTCAATAAATAAACTTCGCTCACGAGTTGTGTGCTTGTCTTAATTGTAAAATATTTCCACTTCGACAAATTGCACTGTAATAAACTTTAAGGTATTTGGTATTTACATGGTATTAGTAATAGCTTCATTTTACAGCCCTTTTATCCCGTACAGTGCCTTACAAAAGTATTCATCCCCCTTGGCGTTTTTCCTATTTCGTTGCATTACAACCTGTAATTTAAATTAATTTTTATTTGGATTTAATTTAATGGACATACACAAAATAGTCAAAATTGGTGAAGTGAAATGCAAAAAATAAGTAGTTTTAAAAAATGCTAAAAAATAAATCACGGAAATGTGGTGCGTGCATATGTATTCACCCCCTTTGCTATGAAGCCCCTAAATAAGATCTGGTGCAACCAATTACCTTCAGACGTCACATAATTAGTTAAATAAAGTCCACCTGTGTGCAATCTAAGTGTCACATGATCTGTCACATGATCTCAGTATATATACACCTGTTCTGAAAGGCCCCAGAGTCTTCAACACCACTAAGCAAGGGGCACCACCAAGCAAGGAGGGCATGAATCAGAGAGGCAACAAAGACACCAAAGATAACCCTGAAGGAGCTGCAAAGCTCCACAGCAGAGATTGGAGTATCTGTCCATAGGACCACTTTAAGCCATACACTCCACAGAGCTAGGCTTTACGGAAGAGTGGCCAGAAAAAAGCCACTGCTTCAAGAAAAAATGAAGCAAACACGTTTGGTGTTCGCCAAAAGGCATGTGGGAGACTCCCTAAACATATGGAAGAAGGTACTCTGGTCAGATGAGACATTTTGGCCATCAAGGAAAACGCTATGTCTGGCGCAAACCCAACACCTCTCATCTCAGGGACTGGGAAACTGGTCAGAATTGAAGGAATGATGGATGGCGCTAAATACAGGGAAATTCTTGAGGGACACCTGTTTCAGTCTTCCAGAGATTTGAGACTGGGACGGAGGTTCACCTTCCAGCAGGACAATGACCCTAAGCATACTGCTAAAGCAACACTTGAGTGGTTTAAGGGGAAACATTTAAATGTCTTGGAATGGCCTAGTCAAAGCCCAGACCTCAATCCAATTAAGAATCTGTGGTATGACTTAAAGATTGCTGTACACCAGCGGAACCCATCCAACTTGAAGGAGCTGGAGAAGTTTTGCCTTGAAGAATGGGCAAAAATCCCAGTGGGTAGATGTGCCAAGCTTATAGAGACATACCCCAAGAGACTTGCAGCTGTAATTGTTACAAAAGGTGGGTCTACAATGTATTGACTTTGGGGGGGTGAATAGTTATGCACGCTCAAGTTTTCTGTTTTTTTGTCGTATTTCTTATTTGTTTCACAAAAAAAAATATTTTGCATCTTCAAAGTGGTAGGCATGTTGTGTAAATCAAATGATACAAGACAACAAAATAGGAAAAATGCCAAAGGGGGGGTGAATACTTTCGCAAGCCACTGTAAGTGTTAAGGTGGTATCATGTGACAACAGGGTAAGATCACGGACATATTTGCTGTCGGTTTTGTGGGATCTACCTGGGATCTACCTGGAATCTACCTGGAAACAGACACCACTTCATTTTACAGCCCTTGTTACAAAATACATGTAACTGCCAAAATAAAGGAAACACCAACATAAAGTGTCTTAATAGGGCGTTGGCCCACCACGAGCCAGAACAGCTTCAATGCATCTTGGCATAGATTCTACAAGTGTCTGGAACTCTACTGGAGATATGAGACACCATTCTTCCATGAGAAAGTCCATCATTTGGTGTTTTGTTGAAGGTGGTGGAAAACACTGTCTCAGGCACCGCTCCAGAATCCTCCCATAACTGTTCAATTTGGTTGAGATCTGGTGACTGAGACGGCCATGGCATATGGTTTACATTAGGGATGGTCAACTTTGATAGGGGTGGGGGCCACAAAAAATCTGAACTCATCATGTGCATTGCCCCCTCCCCTACCACATTGCAAGCAAAACATTTTAGCAGCCCCCCTCTTGACAGCGGAGATCATCTTTTTAAGTTATAGAGTTAATTTTGTACAATCCCAAGCATTTTGCAATTTTAAAACCGTCCCGCGACACCTGCCGTGTCTAAAGACATCCCCCAAACAAACAAAAACCGACTGGTAACTGGTAAATAGTCCCTTATAGATATGTCAGTCAGGTGGCTAGCTGCCAGCAGAGACTTCTATTGCAGTAACATTAAAGGGCTCTGGCTAGGATTACTTAGCCAGCTAGAAGGATAAAGTAAGAAGCTAACGTTGAACAGAGCCTACCTCAGCTGGAGCAAAAACTAGGCTAAGTTCTCATAATAACTTTATAGAGAGTAGGCTACTGACACGGACAGGGATGTGGCGCTCAGTGGTGAGGCTGAGGCAGGCTGCAATGCATGCAGGAGGAAGCAGAGGAGACAGAGACGGAGAAAAGGAAGCAAGCAGAGAGAATGGTTAGTACAGTGGTCTGGGCCCTGTGTGGGTTCCCCTGAGAAAATCTGTACTAATCTTATCAAACAAGTTAAGAACTTAAAAAATGAAGATATGTTTCAATATGAACATCTCCTCATGGCCTATCTTCCCTAGCGGCCTGCATTAAAATGCAATCAAAATGCAAACAATACAGTTCTAGAAATGTCCTCTGTTTTTGTTTATATCTGTGGTTGTTCGTCATCTCGATCGCCCACTGAAGTTTATTGTTTACCCATGACCCAACTTTTGTTTTACCACTATCACTGATGTTAATACAGAATCGCAAGTTATATTCTAATAATTAATGTACAGTAAATGTTATAATAAGATCATCTGTGTTCTCCATTGATGTCTGTTTGTGCAGAACTTGATTAGTAATGCCTAGGAACACAAACGTGAATGCTATGCAATTTTGAGAAAAGAGATATCTATGTAAAGACTTGATGCTTTTATGCAATTCATCATTACAACTGAATGAACAGTCGCTGATGCTATGTGTCAGTGTGAATCATTTCTCATATTTCCCCCCTTTCAGGGGTATAACATTACAATTGTATAGCTAATTGGCTATGTGTTTGTAGATCGACTGAGGTGAATTAACCTACTGTAGCCAAGGTGATAATGGCTGGGGTCATTTTTGCTTCACATGAGTGTGGCCTCGCTTCACCTCTATGAGGCCGAAGTAATCTATGCCCACATGGGTGAAAGGGGGAAAATCAGGGGATACGCAATCTTGTGGAAGGTCGGCCATCTTCTGTTCTCCAGGTCTGGCTTGCATCAGCCTGCAAAAGACACAGCTATTAAGGATCTTCCTTGCTAAGCAGTTGGCACAGGGCATCCAATATCACTGGTGAAGTCTGGAAAGCATGTGAACTCTCCCAGGCGTAGTGTGTTACTAATGGTTTTCTTTGAGACTGTGGTCCCAGCTCTCTTCAGGTCATTAACCAGGTCCTGCCGTGTAGTTCTGGGCTGATCCCTCACCTTCATCATGATCATTGATGCCCCATGAGGTGAGATCTTGCATGGAGCCCCAGACCGAGGGTGATTGACCGTCATCTTGAACTTCTTCCATTTTCTAATAATTGCGCCAACAGTTGTTGCCTTCTCACCAAGCTGCTTGCCTATTGTCCTGTAGCCCATCCCAGCCTTGTGCAGGTCTACAATTTTATCCCTGATGTCCTCACACAGCTCTCTGGTCTTGGCCATTGTGGAGAGGTTGGAGTCTGTTTGATTGAGTGTGTGGACAGGTGTCTTTTTTACAGGTAACGAGTTCAAACAGGTGTAGTTAATACAGGTAATGAGTGGAGAACAGGAGGGCTTCTTAAAGAAAAACGAACAGGTCTGTGAGAGCCGGAATTCTTACTGGTTGGTAGGTTATCAAAGACTTATGTCATGCAATAAAATGCAAATTAATTACTTACAAAATCATACAATGTGATTTTCTGTATTTTTGTTTTAGATTCCGTCTCTCACAGTTGAAGTGTACCTATGATACAAATTACAGACCTCTACATGCTTTGTAAGTAGGAAAACCTGCAAAATCGGCAGTGTATCAAATACTTGTTCTCCCCACTGTATATAAAATATAGATGGTGTGTATGGACAGTATATTAATAGAAGAGGTGTGTACAGCAGTAGTTATATAGCAT
Organism: Coregonus clupeaformis; assembly: GCF_020615455.1. Taxonomy (NCBI): domain Eukaryota; kingdom Metazoa; phylum Chordata; class Actinopteri; order Salmoniformes; family Salmonidae; genus Coregonus; species Coregonus clupeaformis. The sequence goes on along the minus strand of NC_059210.1, from coordinate 16,174,432 downwards.
GAGCCTTGACTAGAATACAGTACTGTATATAAATATGAAGTGGATAAAACAGTTTGTAAACATTATTAAAGTGACCAGTGTTCAATGACTATAGAATAAGGCTGTAATGTAACAAAATGTGGAAAAAGTGAAGGGGTCTGAAAACTTTCAGAATGCACTGTACTGTAGGTCAGCAGTCTCTAAGGTGCAGGGTAGAGTACCGGGTGATAGCCAGATACTAACAGTTACTAAGGTTCAGGGCAGGGTACTGGGCAGAGGCTATTTAATTAGATAGAAGCTGTGTTTCTGTACTGTCTCTGCCTATAGATGGTAGCGGGGTGAACAGGTCGTGGCTTGGGTGGCTGAGGTCCATGATGATCTTCTTGGCCTTCCTGTGACACCGGGTGCTGTAGATATCCTGGAGGGCAGGCAGTGTGCCCCCGGTGATGCGTTTGGCTGACCGCACCACCTTCTGGAGAGCCCTGCAGTTGCGGACGGTGCAATTGCCGTACCAGGCGGTGATACAGCCCAACAGGATGCTCACAATGGTGAATCTGTAGAAGTTTGTGAGGGTCTTAGGTGCAAAGATGAATTTATTCAGCCTCCTGAGGTTGAAGAGCCGCTGTTGTACCTTCTTCACCAAACTGTCTGTGTGAATGGACGCCGAGGAACTTGAAGCTTTTGACCCTCTCCACTGCGGCCCTGTCGATGTGGATGGGATGTGCTCTCTCTGCCGTCTCCTGAAGTCCACAATCAGCTCCTTTGTTTTGTTGATGTTGAGGGAGAGGTTATTTTCCTGTCACCAATCCGCCAGGGACCTCACCTTCTCATCGTTGTTGGTAATCAGGGCTACCACTGTTGTGATGTCAGCAAACCTGATGATTGAGTTGGAGATGTGTGTGGCCACACAGTCATGGGTGAACAGGGTGTACAGGAGGGGCTGAGCACGCACCCTTGTGGGGCCCCCATGTTCAGCATCAGCATGGCAGAGGTTTTGTTGCCTACCTTCACCACCTGGGGTCGGCCCATCAGGATGTCCAGGACCCAGTTGCACAGGGCGGGGTTCAGACCCAGGGCCCCGAGCCTAGTGATGAGCTTGGAGGGCGCTATGCTGTTGAAGGCTGAGCTGTAGTTGATGAACAGCATTCTTACATAGGTATTTCTCTTGTCCAGATGGGATAGGACAGCGTGCAATGCGATGGAGATTGCGTCATCCGTGGATCTGTTGGGGCGGTATGGAAATTGTAGTGGGTCTAGGCTGTCGGGTAAGGTGGAGGTGATATGATCCTTAACTAGCTTCTCAAAGCCCTTCATGATGACAGAAGTGAGTGCTACATTTAGTTCAGTTTATTCCATAAATACAGTTACCTTCGCTTTCTTGGGTACAGGAACAATGTTGGACATCTTGAACAAGTGGAGACAACAGACTGGGATAGGGAGAGATTAAATATGTCAGTAAACACTCCAGCCAGCTGGGCTGAAAATGCTCTGAGGACGCAGCTTGGGATGCCGTCTGGGCCGGCAGCCATGCAAGGTTAACACGCTTAAATATCTTACTCACATCAGCCACGGAGAGCAAGAGCTCACAGTCCTCGTGAGTGGAGGTGGCCTGCATCGGCGGCTCAAAGCAGGCGAAGAAGAAGGTGTTTAGCTTGTCTGGGAGTGAGGTATCCGCGCCGTGGCTGGCTTTCCCTTTATAATCCGTGATTGTCTGGAGTCCCTGCCAAATACGTCTAGTGTCTGAGCAGTTGAATTGAGAATCCATTTCATCCCTGTACTGTCGTTTTGCCTCTATGATTGCCTTACGGAGGGCATAGCTGTGAGTTTCACTTTCTCAACTGTGCTGCTAGCTCCACTCTCAGCTCGTAGCCTACTGGGTGTCTGTTTCTTCTCGCTCCCCATCTTCTTCAACATCAACATCAAGTTTATGTAGCCAGAAGGCTCATGTTTAATTGATTTTATGCTGTGGCTATATTTGGATACTATGTGTTTTCAACAACATTTTATTTTGTGAAAAGCCTGATTTCTTCTTGGCCTACTGTATGTCGGGTGTTGATTTATTTATGTAATTAATTATCATAGCATACCTATGAACAGCCTAAGCCTACATTAGCAAAGAAGGCCCAGATGTACCCTAAATGCTTTATAAAGTGGTTTGTTAATTTGAACCTGTTCTATTTTTGCCTTATTGATTCAGGCTGTTTCAAACCCCAACAACATTAATAAACATTTTAAAACCAGACCTTGCGTGATTATCAATTACTTAATTTAATATTTTTAGGCTAACGAATGATAATGAATGATTTTATGTATAATACACCATGTACTGTATATGCTTTAGAATGACACCTCCGGTTTTGGAGGGAAATACCAGTTTCCCTGGGAGAAAAGTGATTTATTTTTGGGATGGAACATTTGTAAAAAACAGGGAAAATATTCCACCCTAACACACACACACACACACACACACACACACACACACACACACACACACACACACACGCATACACATGCACGCACACACACACACACACACACACAGACACACACACACACTCCGCCAGACTCCAGTTCAAGCTGGGTCAACCAATTGAACCAGTCTAATACAACCATGTAGCACTGGATCATCAAGCCCTTATAACACAGCACCAAATATAACCTCCCAACAGTGAACCAGTGCAGGGAAGTGCATCCTTCAATGGTCAATGGGTTTAATGGTAGGGGGTAGAGGAGAGAAAGTAAGGAAGTGAGTAAGAAGGGGGAGGAGAGAGGAAGTAAGGAAGAAGAGGGGAGGAGGAAGTAAGGAAAAAAGGGAGAGGAGGAAAGGAAGGAGGAAAGGAACAAGTGGGAGGACAGAGGAAGTAAGGAAAAAAGGGAAAGGAGGAAAGGAAGGAGGAAAGGAACAAGTGGGAGGACAGAGGAAGTAAGGAAGAAAAGAGAAGGAGAAAGGAAGTAAGGAAGATGGGGGAGGAAAGGAAGAAGGGGGATAGAAGATAGAAAGTAAAGAGGGGGAAATGGGGTGGTTGGTGAATGAGGAGGGGGGAGTATGGAGGATGGGGGGTTGAGTTGGATAGATTGAGAGAGAGAATATAGTAGGGATTTCACACACATCTAGGCCAAGGCCATGAGATTGTCCTAGCTGTGAACTTGACCAACCCCAGCAAGTGAGGGAAACCGGGACTAGGGCAACACATTCATCATGGTGTCTGCATTTGTCTACCACCACCCTCGTCCCTCACTCCCTCCATCCCTCACTCCTTCCATCCCTCCTTCTCTCCCTCCTGTTCTCTGTAGGGTCTGGTGACCAGAGGGGGGGAACAAGGTCAGAGTTAATCTCACTCCTGTGTGTGTGTGTTCTCCACAAGCCAGCACCAAACCTGTTTTTATTTGACCCATTTCATCTATCCACATTCTTTTAATATTCACACCAAAACCAGGAAGAGAAAACACCAGCATACAAAAAACACCACTACAACACAAAGAGTCACAATAGTGACAATTCAAGGAAACAAATTAAAAAGGGACACAGCATCGGGAATGATATGTCGCCCAACTTGATGTCACACCATGTTTTAATTTGGATCTAGTTATCTTTTCTCCTCCTTTCCTCTGTCGCTAAGCGAAACAAAATGAAAGGACACGCCGAACCACAAACACAAACACGCACACAAACACACCTATATGCATAATTTCATCCCACGTTCGCAGCACGTATTCACAAGCTGTCGCAACAAAACCCACCAGTGATTGGGAAGTAGAAATAGAATAAAAGAAGGAGCGAAGGGAGTAGGTGGAGAGAAAAAGAGAGGGAGTGAGCAGAACAGTTTGTGCCCATCAGATAAGAGCAGATATACTAACATCTCCAAAACGACAACAAACAAACAAATATGTCCCATCGCACCACCAACTCTCCTGTTAAAAACCTAATTGATTGGGAAAACAAGGGCCTCTGCTGTAGGGAGCACAAGTCCTCTCTAGTCCTCTTTTTTATCCCTCTTTTTTTCCTATTCTATAGGAACAAATCATTCAGTCAACATTCATTCCGGTTATTGACTATGGCAGATATCGATATGAATGCAGCTGCCACTGTACTGAAGACATTGAATGAAGTTTATCATAGCGCATTGCATTTTATTACAGGCGACAGGTTCAGTAAAAATCATTGCATTTTGTAGCAGAATGTGGGCTGGCCCTCCTTGAAGTATCGTAGATTGTTGCATTGCGCTCTTTTTGCCTATAAAGCCCTCTTGCATAAACTTCCGCCATACCTTACCTAATTGTTAACCTATAGATGTACGGGCTACCGATCTCCACTGAGTTGGGTAGCTCAGCTTTTGTTGCGATTCTATATGTATTGCGTTTCGATACTATTGATTTTATTGCGATTCAATGTTCCAAACATATTGCTGCTGCAGAGGGACGAGGGAGAGCCATGAGAATGAGTTTTTATCAGTCATGGAAATAAAAGAGCAGGAAACAAATTGGCTCCCTATTTAAAACGAAGAAAAAGCTACGAAGGAAAAATACTGGAATTAATAATAATATTACCATATTGTCAAAACGATACGATATATCGCAAATAATAATATCCCGATATATAACTATATCGACCCCCTCCCCCACACATTCACATATACTAAAGTAACCAGTCATAAATAGACACAATACCCTCGCACTCTCACACCTACACATGCTTAGATACAGTATGCCTAAAGACACAAACGAACATGCACACACAAGTACACCACCGGTCAAAAGTTTTAGAACACCTACTCATTCAAGGGATTTTCTTTATTTGTACTATTTTCTACATTGTAGAATAATAGTGAAGACATCAAAACAATGAAATAACACATTTGAAATCATGTAGTAAACTAAAAAGTGTTAAACAAATCAAAATATATTTTATATTTGAGATTCTTCAAATAGCCACCCTTTGCCTTGATGACAGCTTTGAACCCTCATGGCATTCTCTCAACCAGCTTCACCTGGAATGCTTTTCCAACAGTTTTGAAGGAGTTCCCACATATGCTGAGCACTTGTTGGCTGCTTTTCCTTCAGTCTGCGGTCCGACTCACCCCAGACCATCTCAATTTGGTTGAAGTTGGGGGATTGTGGAGGCCAGGTCATCTTATGCAGCACTCCATCACTTTCATTCTTGGTAAAATAGCACTTACACAGCCTGGAGGTGTGTTGGGTCATTGTCCTGTTGAAAAACAAATGATAGTCCCACTAAGCCCAAACCAGATGGGATGGCGTATCGTTGCAGAATGCTGTGGTACCCATGCTGGGTAAGTGAATTCTAAATAAATCACAGACCTTGTCACCAGCAAAACACCCCCACACCATAACACCTCCTCCTCCATGCTTTACGGTGGGAAATACACATGCAGAGATCATCCGGGCACCCACAACGCGTCTCACAAAGACACGGCGGTTTGAACCAAAACTCTCAAATTTGGACTCCAGACCAAAGGACACATTTCCACCGATCTAATGTGCATTGCTAGTGTCTCTTGGCCCAAGCAAGTCTCTTCTTCTTATTGGTGTCCTTTAATAGTGGTTTCTTTGCAGCAATTCCACCATGAAGGCCGGATTCACACATACTCTGAGCAGTTTATGTTGAGATGTGCCTGTTATTTGAACTCTGTGAATCATTTATTTTGGCTGCAATTTCTGAGGCTGGTAACTCTAATGAACTTATCCTCTGCTGCAGAGGTAACTCTGGGTCTTACATTCCTGTGGTGGTCCTCATGAGAGCCAGTTTCATCATAGCACTTGATGGTGTTTGTGACTGCACTTGAAGAAACGTTCAAAGTTCTTGAAATTTTCCTTCTTGACTGACCTTCATTTCTTAAAGTAATGATGGACTGTCGTTCCTCTTTGCTTATTTGAGCTGTTCTTGCGATAATATGGACTTGGTCTTTTACCAAATAGGGCTATCTTCTGTATACCCCCTCTACCTTGTCACAACACAACTGATTGGCTCAAATGCATTAAAAGGAAAGAAATTCCACAAATGACTTTTTAAGAAGGCACACCTGTTAATTGCAATGCATTCCATGTGACTACCTCATGAAGCTGGTTGAGAGAATGCCAAGAGTGTGCAAAGCTGTCATCAAGGCAAAGGGTGCCTATTTGAAGAATCTCAAATATAAAATATATTTTGATTTGTTTAACACTTTTTGGTTACTACATGATTCCATATGTGTTATTTCATAGTGTTGGTGTCTTCACTATTATTATACAATGTAGAAAATAGTAAAAATAAAGAAAAACCCTTGAATGAGTAGGTGTTCTAAAACTTTTGACCGGTAGTGTACAGTGGGGAAAAAAAGTATTTAGTCAGCCACCAATTGTGCAAGTTCTCCCCCTTAAAAAGATGAGAGAGGCCTGTAATTTTCATGATAGGTACACGTCAACGATTACAGACAAATTGAGGATTTTTTTTTCCAGAAAATCACATTGTAGGATTTTTAATGAATTTATTTTCAAATTATGGTGGAAAATAAGTATTTGGTCACCTACAAACAAGCAAGATTTCTGGCTCTCACAGACCTGTAACTTCTTCTTTAAGAGGCTCTTCTGTCCTCCACTCATTACATGTATTAATGGCACCTGTTTGAACTTGTTATCAGTATAAAAGACACCTGTCCACAACCTCAAACAGTCACACTCCAAACTCCACTATGGCCAAGACCAAAGAGCTGTCAAAGGACACCAGAAACAAAATTGTAGACCTGCACCAGGCTGGGAAGACTGAATCTGCAATAGGTAAGCAGCTTGGTTTGAAGAAATCAACTGTGGGAGCAATTATTAGGAAATGGAAGACATAAAAGACCACTGATAATCTCCCACGATCTGGGGCTCCACGCAAGATCTCACCCCGTGGGGTCAAAATGATCACAAGAACGGTGAGCAAAAATCCCAGAACCACACGGGGGGACCTAGTGAATGACCTACAGAGAGATGGGACCAAAGTAACAAAGCCTACCATCAGTAACACACTACGCCGCCAGGGACTCAAATCCTGCAGTGTCAGACGTGTCCCCCTGCTTAAGCCAGTACATGTCCAGGCCCGTCTGAAGTTTGCTAGAGTGCATTTGGATGATCCAGAAGAGGATTGGGAGAATGTCATATGGTCAGATGAAACCAAAATATAACTTTTTGGTAAAAACTAAACTCGTCGTGTTTGGAGGACAAAGAATGCTGAGTTGCATCCAAAGAACACCATACCTACTGTGAAGCATTGGGGTGGAAACATCATGCTTTGGGGCTGTTTTTCTTCAAAGGGACCAGGACGACTGATCCGTGTAAAGGAAAGAATGAATGGGACCATGTATCGTGAAACTTTGAGTGAAAACCTCCTTCCATCAGCAAGGGAATTGAAGATGAAACCTGGCTGGGTCTTTCAGCATGACAATGATCCCAAACACACCGCCCGGGCAACGAAGGAGTGGCTTCGTAAGAAGCATTTCAAGGTCCTGGAGTGGTCTAGCCAGTCTCCAGATCTCAACCCCATAGAAAATCTTTGGAGGGAGTTGAAAGTCCGTGTTGCTGGGCAACAGCCCCAAAACATCACTGCTCTAGAGGAGATCTGCATGGAGGAATGGGCCAAAATACCAGCAACAATGTGTGAAAACCTTGTGAAGACTTACAGAAAACGTTTGACCTGTGTCATTGCCAACAAAGGGTATATAACAAAGTATTTAGAAACTTTTGTTATTGACCAAATACTTATTTTCCACCATAATTTGCAAATAAATTCATTAAAAATCCTACAATGTGATTTTCTGGATTTTTTTTTCTCATTTTGTCTGTCATAGTTGACGTGTACCTATGATGAAAATTACAGGCCTCTCTCATCTTTTTAAGTGGGAGAACTTGCACAATTGGTCGCTGACTAAATACTTTTTTCCCCCACTGTATGTCTGCACACACACATGCACTCACAGACACACTCACAGATGCACGCACACACGTACACACACAATCGCTATCTCATACAGACACTTCGGTGTCAGTGAGACTGTAGCCTAATGCACTATTTGGCAGTCACTGCTGCAGAGGGCTAGTCCCTCAATCCCTCCCTCCTTCTCTCCCTCGCTCATTATCTTTGCCACCAGAGTGAGTGCTGAGGCATGTATATGTCATGGAGTGGTTCCAACATATGAGAGAGAGAGAGAGAGAGAGAGAGAGAGAGAGAGAGAGAGAGAGAGAGAGAGAGAGAGAGAGAGAGAGAGAGAGAGAGAGAGAGAGAGAGAGAGAGAGAGAGAGAGAGAGGTTGTTAGGGGACTGATGTATAATAAACTGTATAAAGGAGCCTTTGGGGGGGACATTATTTTCCAGCTCAACACACACACTCTCTAAGAAATCAGTCACACACACACGCCCGCAATGCACCCTGGGATACTGGTAGCCTGGTGTGACAGTGTCAAAGCAGCAGCACCGACACGTTTAGCAGACATATTCATGAGTTCACGTCATAGAAAAATGTTGGAAAATGTTTTACAATGAAAAGGAAAGCAGGTATTTCTTATTGGACAAGTTGACATAGTACCTTCCTCAATTTCAGCCCCTTTGCCTGTTTTCTCTAGTGAATACAATCCCGTCCCCTGGATTTCACTTAGTAACCCCCACGCTCGCTGCAACAGGTGGATTCACTTGTCAATCACAGTGGTCTCCTAGCTACAGCCTACAGAGCCTCATCAACCACGCCTCTCAACAGATATGTATGGTTACACCTCGTTGTTTGACTCTGCAATCTAATTTCTTTCTTCGCTCACACTCCTCTCCGGTCTGTGTAATCTGACTTTGTGGCTGTGTTATCTAGTAGAAAATATCCTCTCCTGCCTGCCTGGTTGCCTGCCTCATGAGAGAGCGAACACAAATGTTCATGGAAAACAAGGTATGTTAATAAAAGTAGTTCATAAAATCTCTTTACTAGCTAGAATTATCCAGTCTCTAGCTAGCTAACAAAACTACTAACATTAGCTTTAGAGTAGCCTAGCTATGCCAAAGTGATTTAGAGTTGTTAAACGGGAATGACTAGAGTCTTGATATACCTGTAATATTATCCAAATTCCACTTTTGACAACCATCAGAATTGTTTTTTTTATTAAATGTACGCATGCCAATATATTAGGAAATAATTAAGAGTAGGCCTAGACAAAGTGATCATGTCAGGCGAAAAATTATATCAAATGTTATTTTCATTGCAACATCAGATATAGGCCTACAGTCACATTCAAAATAGTTGTCGGAAGCGTGCAATAGAGTTCACAGCTGGCGATGCATTATCGCGATTGGTTATTCCCCATCATTTGCAACAATGTCAAAGAGCGTCATCACTATCTTTCCTTTGCGGTACCTCAAACTGTTATGATTACCAGCTGATATAAACTTTTATGAGTTGATTTTACTCCTGGCTCAGACTTTGTCTGGGCAGTGTCTTAACATCATCCTAAAACCTACTCTGAGCTGGGAGTTTGTCTTAAAACAGGTTTTAACAGGATTCCTAAGACCTTTTCTGAAATACTTTGTGGATACGGGCCCAGGACAACAACTCAAGGTTTTATGACTTACACATACTAAAAATGTTGTTACAAAGTCTACTGTGTATAGTGTTAAATGTAACTCTGCCTTACATAAAGCTTACAGAATTAATAATTGCAGAAGAGCACTGTAAACAGATGAACAAATAAGTGCACTGCTTAACATTGTGTGTGTATACACTCTTTAAAAAAAGGGATCCAAAAGGGTTCTGTGGCTGTCCCCATAGGAGAACCATTTTTGGTTCCAGGTAGAAACCTCTATGTGAAGGGTTCTACATGGAACTCAAAGGGGTTCTACATGGAACCCTGCGGGGACAGCCAAATAACTTTCAGTTTCTAGATAGCACCTTTTTCTAAGAGTGTACAGTCGTGGTCAAAAGTATTGAGAATGACACACATATTAATTTTCACAAAGTCTGCTGCCTCAGTTTTTATGATGGCAATTTGCATATACTCCAGAATGTTATGAAGAGTGATCAGATGAATTACAATTAATTGCAAAGTCCCTCTTTGCCATGAAAATTAACTTAATCCCCCAAAAACATTTCCACTGCATTTCAGCCCTGCCACAAAAGGACCAGCTGACATCATGTCAGTGATTCTCTCGTTAACACAGGTGAGAGTGTTGATGAGGACAAGGCTGGAGATCACTCTGTCATGCTGATTGAGTCAGAATAACAGACTGGAAGCTTTAAAAGGAGGGTGGTGCTTGAAATCATTGTTCTTCCTCTGTTAACCATGGTTACCTGCAAGGAAACACGTGCCGTCATCATTGCTTTGCACAAAACGGGCTTCACAGGCAAGGATATTGCTGCTAGTAAGATTGCACATAAATCATCAAGAACTTCAAGGAGAGAGGTTCAATTGTTGTGAAGAAGGCTTCAGGGCGCCCAAGAAAGTCCAGCAAGCGCCAGGACCATCTCCTAAAGTTGATTCAGCTGCGGGATCGGGGCACCACCAGTGCAGAGCTTGCTCAGGAATGGCAGCAGGCAGGTGTGAGTGCATCTGCACGCACAGTGAGGCAAAGACTTTTGGAGGATGGCCTGGTGTCAAGAAGGGCAGCGAGGAAGCCACTTCTCTCCAGGAAAAACATCAGGGACAGACTGATATTCTGCAAAAGGTCCAGGGATTGGACTGCTGAGGACTGGGGTAAAGTCATTTTCTCTGATGAATCCCCTTTCCGATTGTTTGGGGCATCCGGAAAAAGCTTGTCCGGAGAAGACAAGGTGAGCGCTACCATCAGTCCTGTGTCATGCCAACAGTAAAGCATCCTGAGACCATTCATGTGTGGGGTTGCTTCTCAGCCAAGGGAGTGGGCTCACTCACAATTTTGCCTAAGAACACAGCCATGAATAAGAATGGTACCAGCACATCCTCCGAGAGCAACTTCTCCCAACCATCCAAGAACAGTTTGGTGACGAACAATGCCTTTTCCAGCATGATGGAGCACCTTGCCATAAGGCAAAAGTGATAACTAAGTGGCTCGGGGAACAAAACATCAACATTTTGGGTCCATGGCCAGGAAACTCCCCAGACCTTAATCCCATTGAGAACTTGTGGTCAATCCTCAAGAGGTGGGTGGACAAACAAAAACCCACAAATTCTGACAAACTCCAAGCATTGATTATGCAAGAATGGGCTGCCATCAGTCAGGATGTGGCCCAGAAGTTAATTGACAGCATGCCAGGGCGGATTTCAGAGGTCTTGAAAAAGAAGGGTCAACACTGGAAATACTGACTCTTTGCATAAACTTAATGTAATTGTCAATAAAAGCCTTTGACACTTATGGAATGCTTGTAATTATACTTCAGTATACCATAGTAACATCTGACAAAAATAACTAAAAACACTGAAGCAGCAAACTTTGTGAAGACCAATACTTTCTGTCATTCTCAAAACTTTTGACCACGACTGTAGAGTGAAATGTATATTTAAATACATTGGAACCATTCTTTGCATAACATTCAGCCCTGCTATAGTATTTCACTAAACTACAGAGTGTTGTCCATTGAAGTTGTTGTCTCCGGCTCTTTTGATTACAGATTCAGAATGAATAATAACACAGTTTGTGGTAGTTTGAAAGTGTTTGATCCAGCTTAGGCCAGGAGTGTTTCCAATTCACATGGCCCGACAAGAAAAACCCCCGCCCTGTAGTCATAGCCCAGATGAAAAGGGAAGCTATAGTAATATTTTGTCATAGCCTAGGAATAGGACCTAGAGTTTTACCGGACCAGGTCATGAGATCAGGAAAAACTCCAGTCCCCAGAAAAGACACATACAAATTGTACCACGTCACTTTTTAACCTGTTGTGCCACCTCTGGCCGAGGGTGACACTGATTTTACACTGATCTCATTATGACATTGTGAGTCCAACTTTGATCGCTACATGTGCATGCTATGAGTGAGTGGCTCACTGTCCATCTTCACCTGGTCACGGACACACACACACATAGACACACAGACAAAACAGGTGAGAGGGCACAGTCAGCCATACACACTCAGGGTGCAGTCACCTCACTCATAGTCGGATAGCGTGGTTAGACAGAGCATTTGAGATCAGTTAACACGGTGGTAAAGCCCAGTCACAAGGAACAGAGTGGTCGGATAGTGAAACTACAGCATGGGTAGACCACTAGGTCAGACAAGAAAGTCTAATGAGTGATGTCGGTAAAACATGAATGGGTAAGCAATCGTTTTGTATTCAGTGGTTCTTCCACACTGTAAGATGATCTACTATCCAGCTGCCACACTTGCTCTTTTTAGTTATGTACAGTTTTATATACCTTCTATTCCAGCCTGTCATGACTGTCCTGGGAGGATCCAAATGGGCAGATCAGGTTTGCTGGGAGAGCTTCCTCCAGACCCGCTCCCACCCGCAGAGGGGGGAGGAGGGAACTGTGGGGTTTTGACACCACACGGCCTGTCGTAAATTTAAGAAGAAGGAGTCTCTCTTTCCCCCATCAGTATTAATGAAAGGAATGTCTTTGTTAACAGACTTTTCCCGGCAGGTTGTTATTTTGTGATGCCATTAAAAATGCTATAAAGGAAATACTGTAACATAGTAATTATACCTCCCGCATATACAAAGTTTTCATCCGATGCGTTGTGTATGAAATATACAAAATGATGAAAGTATTTTAGCTAAGATAGGAATGTGATTTTAGGAGCCAAAAGAGATAATGGCTCTCTATAAACTTCGCACAGTAAGTAGCCACGCCCCGAGTGAGGTCTGAGAGTGTGTCAGCCTGACGGAACAGCCCCTTTCGACCAGAGTGCATAAAGGCTTGGTAGAGAAATTAACCTTCAGACCAGAAAGTCTTCAAAGACACAACTTCAAGAGCGACGGGAAGAAAAATCTATTCTGTAGTTCAGTTCAGGACTAAATGACAAAGATTGGAGACCGGACAACTAAGAAGAAGGATATTGAGACCCCTTGTGGACAATCAGAGCCTTACAAGTGTGCCGCGGAAAGGCCCAACCAACCCCCTTTCCAAAAAGTATTGGTTCCGACAGAAATAAACAAAGAACCAAGGCATTCTCATGTAAATACATTCATGATTTCTTACTCCAAGAGGGAGGCGGTTCGCGTGCAAAGTATATGGTTATTGTGAGAGTAGTTTTTTAAATGTACCGAAGTATTATGTCTCTGTCCCTCTGCCCCCACTCTCCCATCTCTTTTGTAACAAGCCGTCATATTGTGTCAGTCCACTAGGGACCATCGTATTAAGTTTCTAGTCAAAACCTAAAATGTGTGTGTGTGTTTATCCTATGTTATTATTTAGTTAGCTAGTAAATAAATAATTAAACCAATTTGTCGAACTGAATCATAAGTAAGGCTGGGTTTTTTGCAGATGCAAGGAGGTTACGACGTTCAGAATGATGATATGATTAGAGGTTATGATTAATAAGTTGTCTGTTTATCGATGTGATAGGTATAGACCTTCTAGAGTTTGATTCAGGAGATGGTAACTCTTTAAACAACCGCTCTCGCGGTGCCCCAAATCCTAATGAGTTAATTGTTACATGATTAATTTAATCCAAACTGTCTCTGGAAGCAACGTCAGCACAAGAACTGTTCCTTGGGAGCTTCATGAAATGGGTTTCCATGGCCGAGCAGCCGCACACAAGCATAAGATCACCAAGTGCAATGCCAAGCGCTGGAGTGGTGTAAAGCTCGCCGCCATTGGACTGGAGCAGTGGAAACGCGTTCTCTGGAATGATTAATCCCGCTTCCCCATCTGGCAATCCGACGGACGAATCTGGGTTTGGCAGATGCCAGGAGAACGCTACTTGCCCCGATGCATAGTGCCAACTGTAAAGTGTGGTGGAGGAGGAATAATAATCTTTAAAAATATTAACGCAACAGCATACAATGACATTCTAGACAATTCTGTGCTACCAACTTTGTGGCAACAGTTTGGGGAATGCCCTTTCCTGTTTCAGCAGTACAATGCCCCCATGCACAAAGCAAGGTCTATATAGAAATGGTTTGTCGAGATCGGTATGGAAGAACTTGACTGGCCTGCACAGAGCCCTGACCTCAACCCCATCGAACACCTTTGGGATGAATTGGAACGCCAACTGCGACCCAGGCCTAATCGCCCAAAATCAGTGCCCGACCTCACTAATGCTCTTGTGCCTGAATGGAAGCAAGTCCCCGCAGCAATGTTCCAACATCTAGTGGAAAGCCTTCCCAGAAGAGTGGGCGCTGTTATAGCAGCAAAGGGGGGACCAACTCCATTTTAATGCCCATGATTTTGGAATGAGATGTCCGACAAGCACGTGTCCACATACTTTTGGTCATGTAGTGTATATATTTATCTGTCTGTATCTGTCTCTCTCTCTCCATTTCTCCGTCTCTCTCTCTCTCTCTCTCTCTCTCTCTCTCTCTCTCTCTCTCTCTCTCTCTCTCTCTCTCTCTCTCTCTCTCTCTCTCTCTCTCTCTCTCTCTCTCTCTCTCTCTCTCTCTCTCTCTCTCTCTCTCTCTCTCTCTCTCTCTCTCAAAAGTCAAATGGCTTTATTAGCATGGAAAGTGATACCACATACATTGCCAAAGAAAACATATAGACACATCAAATCAATGCTGACGCAAATAGATTATAATAGGAAAAATAATTATACTCAATGAGTAGTAATAATTAAGAGGACACAACAGTAAGAAATGAATGAGGACATGAATGTAATAGAGAGAAAGACAATGTTATTCTTCTGGTTGTTCGTTCCACTGGCTGTCCCTACGGGTGTGGCAGGAAGCTACATATTTTGCAGCTAATATGGCACAAAGGGGTTTTTCTCCCAATAGATATTGGATTTTCTCCATTTCTGTTTTGGTTTCAAATTTTGGGAAAGAAAATTGCCCGTCTGTATACTGTAGTTATCTCTCTGTCTCTGTCTCTCCTTCTCTCTCTCCTTGGTCTATCCCACTGTACCTGCTAAACATCTGCCCAGTCTGAATCTGAGAGAGAGAGAGAGAGAGAGAGAGAGAGAGAGAGAGAGAGAGAGAGAGAGAGAGAGAGAGAGAGAGAGAGAGAGAGAGAGAGAGATGGAGAGAACGAGAGACAGAGACAGATACGTCTATAGATATAGATAGTAAAGGAGATATAGTAGAAATAGAGAAAACAGACAAAGGTATATAAAACTGTACATAACTGAAAAGAGCAAGTGTGGCAGCTGGATAGTAGATCATCTTACAGTGTGGAAGAACCACTCAATACAAAACCATTGCTCATCCATTAAGGATTTACCAACATCACTGACTGTGCCCCCTCACCTGTCTTGTCTGTGTGTGTGTGCTCATGAGAGAGAGAGAGAGAGAGAGAGAGAGAGAGAGAGAGAGAGAGAGAGAGAGAGAGAGAGAGAGAGAGAGAGAGAGAGAGAGAGAGAGAGAGAGAGAGAGAGAGAGAGAGAGAGAGAGAGAGAGAGAGAGAGAGAGAGAGAGAGAGAGAGATCACTTGTGGCTCAGTTGGTAGAGCATGGTGCTTGCAATTTCAGGGATGTGGGTTTGATTCCCACGGGGGACAAGTATGAAAATGTATGCTAAATTACAATTTCAGAGAACCACAATGCATATGCTAGGTGGGCGACAGCAACACATAGCTATGACCTAAATACAGCCACGCTGCAATACGATTGGCTGAGAGTTGGCACACGGCTTCTGCCACATCATCTGCACCTTAATTATTCACTGGTTTATGTAAGAGAGCCTTCCTCCTCTCTCTCTTTCTCTCTGTCATTCCCCTCCTCTCATCTCATCATCTGGCTCCCAAAGAATGCAGGGGAGGAGAGAGTGAGGGATAGAGAGTGAGGGATAGAGAGTGAGGAAGAGCAGCGAGAGAAAGAAATAGGTAGACTGTGAGAGAGTGTGAGAGAGTTAGAGAAAGTGTGTGAGAGTGAGAAAAAGAAAGAGAGAGATATTAAGAGAGAGAGAAGATCAGAGCCAGAGCATTCATTCTTAATCAAAGCAGAGATGGGAAATGCTGTGTTACAGCGTGACGATTGCAACCCGCCGCCACATTTAACACACACTATGGAAAGCTATAGAAAGCCGTTTTAACATATTTTCATAGAATTGTTTATATCAATAATTATATTTTTTTATATCACTAATAGACTTATCTATATCAATAATACAAATGTTTTATATAAAAAAAGTACTTAACCATATCATAATATCATTTTTTATATAAAAAATTTAATTATCAATATTTAAAAAGTACAATGTTGATATCAAAAATGGAATTATCGATATCAATAATTACATTTTTATATGTAATTATAGATTAATAATTCCCCATAGGATTCAATGGAGAAACACATTTTTATATCGGTAATTCAGTTTTTTTTTTTTTATCTTCTTTTAGGATACCAATAATTCAAATTTTCTATAGAAAAAAAAAATTTGATATCAATAATTACATTTTTGATATAAAGTGCCTTGAATGTTAATGAAGAGGAGGGTGGAGAGTGCACCGAGAAACAGTCTTCACATTTTGTTGCCTTAAAATCTTATAAAAAAAAGTATTAAATCTGATACATTTTTCTACCGATGTATTTGTCTACTCCATATTTCTAAAGTCAAAAAAATTACATAAATGTTTTCTAAAATCTAAGATGTCTTCATTGCGTACTTTATGTCTTCACACCCCATAGTTCATATTATATACTTTATTTGAATGGGACAATAGAGAGTGCTGCTGCTTCCACATAAATACAGTACATAGAATCAATTGAGAATAACACCCCATCATACACTCCCCTCCCCACCCACACAAAAGATTAATAAGTTCATGTCAGGTAGCAGGTAGCCTAACGGTACAGAGCGTTGGGCCAGATCGCTGGTTCAAATCCCCGAGCCGACTAGGTGAAAAAAATGCGTCCTTGAGCAAGGCACTTAACCCTAATTGGTCCTGTACGTCGCTCTGGATAAGAGTGTCTACTAAATAACAAAACATTTTATTGAAAATAATTAGAATACCAAAAGCACACCAGAATGGCATTCCTAGAGGTGTTGAGTGTTCCTGAATGGTCTAGTAATGTGCTTAAAAATCAGTGACAAGCATTTATTATTTTGTCCATCAATGATTCCCAACCAAATTTCCTGAGCTTGAGTCATTTTGACAAAAAATATTTATATGTTACCTTAAGAGTTGTACAAGGTTAGTAGAATCTTATAAAAAAGTATTCGCAACTGTAATGGCTGCCAAAGGCACTTCCACCAAGTATTAACTCTGGGGTGTGAAGACATATGCAATCAATACATTTTAATTTATTGTTTATTAATTAGAAAAAATGTTCTATAAAATTATCAAATGTAATCCTTGTAATCCTTTTTATATTTAATTTTAAGGCTGCAAAATGTGTTTTGTACACTCAGTGACCAGTCACATGAATTTATTATGCAGTTTATTTTAATTGTTTTATTAGTCAGTTACCCAATCAAGGCAGGGCCCCCCAGTTGCCCAAGAACACCAAAGTAACCTGCCTAAATGACAACCGCCCTGTAGCACTCACATCTGTAGCCATGAAATTCTTTGAAAGGCTGGTCATGGTTCACATCAACACCATCATCCCAGAAACCCTGGACCCACTTTAATTCACATACTGCCCCAACATATCCACAGATGACGCAATCTTTATTGCACTCCACACTGCCCTTTCCCACCTGGACAAAAGGAACACCTATGTGAGAATGCTGTTCATTGACTACAGCTCAGCGTTCAACACCATAGTGCCTTCCAAGCTCATCACTAAGCTAAGGACCTGGGACTGAACACCTCTCTCTGCAACTGGATGCTGGACTTCCTGACGGGTTGCCCCCAGGTGGTGAAGGTAGGCAACAACACATCTGCCACGCTGATCCTCAACATGGGGGCCCCTCAGGGGTGTGTGCTTAGTCCCCTCCTGTACTCCTTGTTCACCCACGACTGTGTGGCCACACACGACTGCAAGACCATCATTAAGTTAAGACCATGATGAGACAGCCTATAGGGAGGAGGTCAGAGACCTGGCAGTGTGGTGCCAGGACAACAACCTCTCCTTCAACGTGAGCAAGAAAAAGGAGCTAATCGTGGACTATAGGAAAAGGAGGTTTGAGCACGCCCTCATTCAACTCGACGGGCTGTAGTGGAGCGGGTCGAGAGCTTCAAGTTCCTTGATGTTCACATCACTAAGGACCTATCATGGTCCAAACACACCAAGACAGTTTTGAAGAGGGCACGACGATGCCTATTCCCCCTCAGGACGCTGAAAAGATTTGGCATGGGTCCTCAGATCTTCAAAAAGTTATACAGCTGCACCATCGAGAGCATCCTGACGGGTTGCATCACCGCTTGGTATGGCAAGTGCTCGGCATCTGACTGTAAGGCGCTACAGAGGCTAGTGTATACGGCTGAGTATATCATTCGGGCCGAGCTTCCTGCTATCCAGGACCTCTACACCAGGTGGTGTCAGAGGAAGCCCAAAAAAATTGTCAAAGACTCCAGCAACACAAGTCATAGACTGTTCTCTCTGCTACCGCACAGCAAGCGGTACCGGAGAGCCTAGTCTGGGACCAAAAGGCTCCTTAACAGCTTCTACCCCCAAGCTATAAGAGAGCTGAACAATTAACTACCCAGACTATTTGCATTGACCCCCTTATTTCATTTTATTTTTTATTTTATTTGTATAATGTACCCTCACTGGACTCTAACCACACACTCACATGCATATTGACGCCACACACACACACACACACACACACACACACACACACACACACACACACACACACACACACACACACACACACACACACACACACACACACACACACACACACACACACACACACACACACACACACACACACACACACACATACATACATTCACATTCCTCCACACTCTGCATATACGTTGCTGCTACTCTCTGTTTATTATCTATGCATAGTCACTTTACCCCTACCTACATGTAAATTTTACCTCAATTACCTCGACTAACCCGTACCCCTGCACATAAACTCGGTACCGGTACCCCTTCTACATAGCCTCATTATTGTTATTTTATTGTGTTACTATTTTTTCTTTAGTTTATTTAGCACATTTTTCTTACTTACTTTTTTAAAACTCTGCATTGTTGGTTAAGGGCTTGTAAGTAAACATTTCACCTGTTGTATTCGGCACATGTGACAAATACAATTTGATTTGATTTGGGCCCCCTTCCTCCTCTCCTCCCCCCATCTGATGATTAGCACAGCGGCAGCTGGTCTACACTCATTGAGAGCTGGCTCCTGAGTCTTCCTGTGGTTGGCGGTTGCAGTGAAAAAATGCAAAATATATACTACATATAATATACAGTATATGTTTCCTTATTTTTTTGGCTGCTTCTTGGGCCCCCCACAGGCCTAGGTCCAGGGGCTTCAGCCCCGGTAAGCCCCTGCATTAAGCCGGCCCTGCACACACACACACAAACAAACAATCAAACAAATGGAGCAGAAAGACTATTGAGTGAAAGACTATCGAACTTGATCACTTCAGAAGCACTGTGACACATACTATCTTGTGTCAGTGCCACTGTACCACAACCACTTTAGACTACACCACATAGCAAAAATTTACACAACATGTCTCTTACTGTTTTTGGCTCTATAGTTTACTAATTGAGGATGGTGTCTTACCCAGACTGATCAATAGAAATAGACAGATTTCAGACGTTTGAAAAGGTCCCCAGAACACCTTCCTCTGTGAAAAAATTATAAAAGAAAAACAATTGCCCAGCACTGGGAGCGAACTCGTGATGCTCAGAGCCAGAGAGCTCTGCTTAGACCACTGAGCTATCGCAGTTCATGATGCTCTAGCAAACATAAATAATATTTGATGATACTTGATGGTAATAGCACGTTGTTTTTAATTATTTTTATTTTAAGCCCTTCCCCAAACCATAGCCCTAACCCTAACCACTTGGAATTAATACCTAAACTTAACCTGTTGAGTTGTTTCTGTTTTAACCCTGTAACCACATGGAATTAATCCTGTAACCATGCAGAATTAATGCATAAAAAATAGACGATCATCCATTGAATTTCGAAGAGAATCTATGAGATCTTGTTGGTCTTACCTGTTGTGGAGAGAGACAGGAGATCAGGCAGGTGAAGGATCCAATCCAAACAGAGGAAAAGAAGAGAGGGAGAGAGCAACAATTAGTTACAGCACTATGAGTAAAAACATCCCCCACTTTCTCAAAAAAAAAAAAAAATGGCTGTTGACGAATTTGTATCTTCATATTGACATGCATGTGTGGTGTCCAAACATCACAAATAAGAAAGCAATAGAAAGGCAATAAGTTACAGTCCAATGGTAAAAATAAATAAAAATAATATGTGGAATTTGTATGGCACTTTTCATTACAGAATTATCTCAACGCCCTACTTAGGCAAAAGTCAGAAGACAATAAAAAGAACTACAAGATCACCCATATTTTTCCTCTCTCCATCCTCACTGCACAATGATTATGTTCAGTATATGGACCAAGTCCTTGGGGAATCACACATCCAACGAGCTCATCCAGAGCCCCCCTTTCTCGGGTAAGAATTGGACCCCTGCCCCTGGTACAGTCCCTATGGATCTCCCAATACTCCCTTCCCATGTCAATAGGGTTCCTACAGATCTCAGTACAGCCACAGCGCCCCTTTTAGTGAATTCCCATCAACAGTCCCTGAGGGTCTTCTTACACTCCCTCCACCCTCCACCACACTCACATCTGATGTGTCTCCTACCAATCTCCCTCCAACCTACTTCTGGCATTCCTTACAGCAGGGTTTCCCAAACTCGGTCCTGGGGCCACCCCTGGGTGCACGTTTTGGTTTTCGCCCTAGCACTACACAGCTGATTCAAATAACCAACTCATCATCAAGCTTTGATTATTTGAATCCGATGTGTAGTGCTAGGGCAAAAAACAAAATCATGAAGACCTCTCACCTACATCTGACATTCCCTATACAGAATTCCCAATGCTCCATCTTTCAACCCGTTACTCTGTAAGTCTCCATGTCGATTACCGAAATTCCCCAAGCCATCTCCTACCACTCCAACCCTCTACGATGTGTCGCTAATTCCTTCAGATCTCCCATGGCACCTCTCCCTCCCCTCTACCTTCCCACTGTGTGTGTGTCTTCCCAATCCTCTCCACTATTCCCTGCTTGTGTCTCGTCAGTCTCATCAGGGGATTTGACATCACGCAGATTAGGTGGTGGGCCGACGCCGAAAACAGCGAAGTTGACCGATCTACGTCGAGAGAGGAGCTGATTTTTTGTATATGAAATATTCTTATGATTAATGTAAAATGTTGGCAGGGTCTGAATACTTATGTAAATAAGGTATTTCAGTTTTTTTTATTTTTTATAAATATGTTCAGATTTCTAAAAGCCTGTTTTCTCTTTGTCTTTATGGGGTATTGTGTGTAGATTGATAAGGAACAAAATTAATTTAATCAATTTTTGAATAAGGCTGTAACATAATAAAATGTGGAAAAAGTCAAGGGGTCTGAATACTTTCCGAATGTGCTTAGGAAAGTATTCTGACCCCTTGACTTTTTCCACATTTTGTTAGGTAAATTCTAAAATGGACTAAATAAAGAAAATCCTCAGCAATCTACACACAATATCCCATAATGTCAAAGAGAAAACAGGTTTTAGACATTTTAGCAAATGTATTACAAATAAATAACAGAAATACCTTATTTACATAAGTATTCAGCCCCTTTGCTATGAGACTCGATATTGAGCTCAGGTGCATCCTGTTTCCATTGATGATCCTTGAGATGTTTCTACAACTTGATTGAAGTCCACCTGTGGTAAATTCAATTGATTGGACAAGATTTGGAAAGGCACACACCTGTCTATATAAGGTCCCAAAGTGCATGTCAGAGCAAAAACCAAGCCATGAGGTCGAAGGCATTGTCCGTAGAGCTCCGAGACAGGATTGTGTCGAGGCACAGATCTGGGTAAGGGTACCAAATCATTTCTGCAGCATTGAAGGTCCCCAAGAACACCGTGGCCTCCATCATTATTAAATTGAAGATGTTTGGATCCACCAAGACCCTTCCTAGAGCTGGCCGCCTGGCCAAACTGAGCAATCGGGGGAGAAGAGCCTTGGTCAGGGAGGTGACCAATAACCTGATGGTCACTCTGACAGAGCTCTAGAGTTCCTCTGTGGAGATGGGAGAACCTTCCAGAAGGACAACCATCTATGCAGCACTCCACCAATCATGCCTTTATGGTAGAGTGGCCAGATGGAAGCCACTCCTCAGTAAAAGGCACATGACAGCCCGCTTGGAGTTTGCCAAAAGGCAACTAAAGACTCTCAGACCATGAGAAACAAGATTCTCTGGTCTGATGAAACCAATATTGAACTCTTTGGCCTGAATGCCAAGCATCATGTCTGGAGGAAACCTGGCAACATCCCTACAGTGAAGCGTGGTGGTGGCAGCATCACGCTGTGGGGATGTTTTTCAGCAGCAGGGACCGGCAGACTAGTCAGGATCAAGGCAAAGATGAACGGAGCAAAGTACAAAGAAATCCTTGATGAAAACCTGCTCCAGAGCGCTCAGGACCTCAGACTGGGGCGAAGGTTCACTTTCCAACAGGACAACGACCCTAAGCACACCGCCAAGACAATGCAGGAGTTGCTTCGGGGCAAGTCTCTGAATATCCTTGAGTGGCCCAGCCAGAGCCCGGACTTGAACCCGATCTAACATCTCTGGAGAGACCTGAAAATAGTTGTGCAGCAACGCTCCCCATCCAACCTGACAGAGCTTGAGAGGATCTGCAGAGAAGAATGGGAGAAACTCCCCAAATACAGGTGTACCAAGCTTGTAACGTCATACCCAAGAAGACTCAATGCTGTAATCGCTGCAAAAAGGTGCTTCAACAAAGTACTGAGTAAATGGTCTGAATGATTAAGTAAATGTGATATAAAAAAAAAACTGTTTTGGTTTTGTCATTATGGGGTACTGTGTGTAGATTGATGGGGGTGAAAAAACAATTGAATCAATTTTAGAATAAGGCTGTAACGTAACAAAATGTGGAAAAGGTCAAGGGGTCTGAATACTTTCCGAAGGCACTGTGTGTGTGATATATATATATATATATATATATATATATATATATATATATATATATATATACAGTGGGGGAAAAAGTATTTAGTCAGCCACCAATTGTGCAAGTTCTCCCACTTAAAAAGATGAGAGAGGCCTGTAATTTTCATCATAGGTACACGTCAACTGTGACAGACAAAATTAGAAAAAAAAATCCAGAAAATCACATTGTAGGATTTTAATGAATTTATTTGCAAATTTTGGTGGAAAATAAGTATTTGGTCAATAACAAAAGTTTCTCAATACTTTGTTATATAACCTTTGTTGGCAATGACACAGGTCAAACGTTTTCTGTAAGTCTTCACAAGGTTTTCACACACTGTTGCTGGTATTTTGGCTCATTCCTCCATGCAGATCTCCTCTAGAGCAGTGATGTTTTGGGGCTGTCGCTGGGCAACACAGACTTTCAACTCCCTCCAAAGATTTTCTATGGGGTTGAGATCTGGAGACTGGCTAGGCCACTCCAGGACCTTGAAATGCTTCTTACGAAGCCACTCCTTCGTTGCCCGGGCGGTGTGTTTGGGATCATTGTCATGCTGAAAGACCCAGCCACGTTTCATCTTCAATGCCCTTGCTGATGGAAGGAGGTTTTCACTCAAAATCTCACAATACATGGCCCCATTCATTCTTTCCTTTACACGGATCAGTCGTCCTGGTCCCTTTGCAGAAAAACAGCCCCAAAGCATGATGTTTCCACCACCATGCTTCACAGTAGGTATGGTGTTCTTTGGATGCAACTCAGCATTCTTTGTCCTCCAAACACGACGAGTTGAGTTTTTACCAAAAAGTTCTATTTTGGTTTCATCTGACCATATGACATTCTCCCAATCCTCATCTGGATGATCCAAATGCATTCTAGCAAACTTCAGACGGGCCTGGACATGTACTGGCTTAAGCAGGGCGACACGTCTGGCACTGCAGGATTTGAGTCCCTGGCGGCGTAGTGTGTTACTGATGGTAGGCTTTGTTACTTTGGTCCCAGCTCTCTGCAGGTCATTCACTAGGTCCCCCCGTGTGGTTCTGGGATTTTTGCTCACCGTTCTTGTGATCATTTTGACCCCACGGGGTGAGATCTTGCGTGGAGCCCCAGATCGAGGGAGATTATCAGTGGTCTTGTATGTCTTCCATTTCCTAATAATTGCTCCCACAGTTGATTTCTTTAAACCAAGCTGCTTACCTATTGCAGATTCAGTCTTCCCAAACTGGTGCAGGTCTACAATTTTGTTTCTGGTGTCCTTTGACAGCTCTTTGGTCTTGGCCATAGTGGAGTTTGGAGTGTGACTGTTTGAGGTTGTGGACAGGTGTCTTTTATACTGATAACAAGTTCAAACAGGTGCCATTAATACAGGTAATGAATGGAGGACAGAGGAGCCTCTTAAAGAAGAAGTTACAGGTCTGTGAGAGCCAGAAATCTTGCTTGTTTGTAGGTGACCAAATACTTATTTTCCACCATAATTTGCAAATAAATTCATTAAAAATCCTACAATGTGATTTTCTGGATTTTTTTCCCTCACTTTGTCTGTCATAGTTGACGTGTACCTATGATGAAAATTACAGGCCTCTCTCATCTTTTTAAGTGGGAGAACTTGCACAATTGGTGGCTGACTAAATACTTTTTTTCCCCACTGTATATATACAAACTTCGTTCAAAAGTTTGGGGTCACTTAGAAATGTCCTTGTTTTCGAAAGAAAAGCTATTTTTTGTCCATTAAAATAACATCAAATTGATCAGAAATACAGTGTAGACATTGTTAATGTTGTAAATGGCTATTGTAGCTGGAATCGGCTGATTTTTAATGGAATATCTACATAGGCGTACAGAGGCCCATTATCAGCAACCATCAGTCCTGTGTTCCAATGGCACGTTGTGTTTGCTAATCCAAGTTTATCATTTTAAACGTCTAATTGATCATTAGAAAACCCTTTTGCAATTATGTTAGCACAGCTGAAAACTGTTGTGCTGATTAAAGAAGCAATAAAACTGGCCTTCTTGAAACTAGTTGAGTTACTGGAGCATCAGCAATAGTGGGTTCGATTACAGGCTCAAAATGCCCAGAAACAAATAACTTTCTTCTGAAACTCGTCAGTCTATTCTTATTCTGAGGCTATTCCATGCGAGAAATTGCCAAGAAACTGAAGATCTCATACAACGCTGTGTACTACTCCCTTCACAGAACAGCACAAACTGGCTCTAACCAGAATAGAAAAAGAAGTGGGAGGCCCCGGTGCACAACTGAGTAAGAGGACAACTACATTAGAGTGTCTAGTTTGAGAAACAGGCGCCTCCCAGGTCCTCAACTGGCAACTTCATTAAATAGTACCCGCAAAACACCAGTCTCAACATCAACAGCGAAGAGGCGACTCTGGGATGCTGACCTTCTAGGCAGAGTTGCAAAGAAAAAGCCATATCTCAGACTGGCCAATGAAAAGAAAAGATTAAGATTGCCAAAATAACACAGACACTGGACTTTTCTTTACAACTCTGCCTAGGTCAGCATCCCAGAGTCGCCTTTTCGCTGTTGACGTTGAGACTGGTGTTTTGCGGGTACTATTTAATGAAGCTGCCAGTTGAGGACCTGTAAGTCGTCCCTTATGTTCCGGGTCAATTTTACCCAGAACAGAGTTTGAAATCACTAAAATAACATTTTAGGTAATTGTTCCACCATGGCCCTTCATCTACTTTCCTAAGTATGGGTCTCAAACTTGTAAAACACGTAATAAAAACCAATATTATAATAATTAGACCCGGTACCGGAATAGTGACATCCATGATGTTCTGGGTTAATTTGACAGGCAATTTGACCTATATAACTTTTGAATGGTTTGTCCTGGAAACAAGCTTCTTCCTGCACAGGAACGGTGCAACCATTCTGATCACATATATATAAGTACAATTTCCCTATGATGCTCAGAGGCTGAGCAACACAGATCTGAAGTCAATTTGACCCACAATTTGACCCCCACAATTTGACATTGACCTTGGTCTATATAACCTTTGATCGGTGTGTCCTAGAAACAAGTTGCTTTCTGCACAGGAATGGGGCGACCATGCTGATCACATATATATCAGTATGATGTCCTGGTGATGCTCAGAGGCTGAGCAACACTGATCTGAAATATATTTTAAGTCAATTTGACCTTGACCTCTGACCTTGACCTTTGTGCAGTAAAGATCTATCCATGATGATCACAAGGATATAAGTATGTTTTCCCTGTGATATTCAGAGACCGAGGGACCGTGATCTGAAGTTTGGCTAAAGATTAGCAAAGATATGCATAAATGTAATAAAATGTCATAATTGTATTGATTTATGACGTTGGTACAGTAATCAAACATTTGGACAAAACAATTTAACAGTTGGGTCTATCAACTCAGGGGGAAAAGCATATGAAAGAGGACATTGTATTAGAAAAGTAATTAACCATAAGCTTGGGTTACTATACAGATATAAGAATGGTTTTACTGTATCCATCATCGACTACAGCACAGTCTGCAACACCATAGTGCCCTACAAGCTCATCACTAAGCTGAGGGCCCTGGGTCTGAACCCCACCCTGTGCAACTGGCTCCTGGACTTCCTGACGGGCCGACCCCAGGTGGTGAAGGTAGGCAACAACAGCTCCGCCACGCTGATCCTCAATACGGGGCCCCCTCCTGTACTGCCTGTTCACCCATGACTGCGTGGCCATGCACGTCTCCAACTCAATCATCAAGTGTGCTGACGACAACAGTGGTAGGCCTAATTATCATCAACGACAAGACAGCCTACAGGAAGGAGGTGAGGGCTCTGGTGGAATGGTGACAGGAAAATAACTCTCCCTCAACGTCAACGAAAATAAGTAGCTGATCGTGGACATCAGGAGGCACCAGAGAGAGCACGCCCCCATCCACATTGACAGGGACGCTGTGGAGAGGGTGAAAAGCTTCAAGTTTCTTGGCATGCATATCACCGACAACCTGAAATGGTCCATCCACACAGACAGAGTGGTAAAGGAGATGCAACAGCACATCTTCAACCTCAGGTGGCAGAAGAAATGTGGCTTGGCCCCTAAGACCCTCACACATTTCTATAGAGGCACCATTGAGAGCATCCTGTTGGGCTATCTCACTGCCTGGTACGGCAATTGCACCATCCGCAACCGCAGGGCTCTCCAGAGGGTGATGTGGTCAGCCCAACGCATCACCAGGGGCACACTGCCTGCCCTCCAGGACATCTACAGCACCCGGTGTCACAGGAAGGCCAAGAAGATCATCAAGGACCTCAGCCAGCTGAGCCACCATCTAAAAGGCGGAGACAGTTACAGGTGCATCAAAGCTGGGACCAAAAGACTGAAAAACTGCTTCTATCTCCAGGGGCCAGACTTAAATAGTCACCACTAGCCGGTCTCCGCCCAGTTAAGAACAAACTGTTTGTTCTACCTATTATAGGTAGCCTACTTAGTTGTATTAGTTTTATTAGTAGTTGTAGCAGTACTTTGCATTATTTTTATTAGTAGTTGTAGCAGTACTTTGTATTAGTTTTATTAGTAGTTGTAGCAGTACTTTGTATTAGTTGTAGGCGTTATTGTAAGCTTTATTACATTTACATTTTAGTCATTTAGCAGACGCTCTTATCCAGAGCGACTTACAGTTAGTGAATACATAATTTTTTTTATACTGGCCCCCCGTGGGAATCGAACCCACAACCCTGGCGTTGCAAACGCCATGCTCTATCAACTGAGCTACATCCCTGCAGGCCATTCCCTCCCCTACCCTGGACGACGCTGGGCCAATTGTGCGCCGCCCATGAGTCTCCCGGTCGCGGCCGGCTGCGACAGAGCCTGGATTCGAACCAGGATCTCTAGTGGCACAGTTAGCACTGCGATGCAGTGCCTTAGACCAGTGCCTTAGACCACTGCGCCACTCAGGAGCCCAAATTATTATCATTATTATTATTATTATTATTATTATTTTTATTTTTTTCATTGTTATTATTTTTAAACAGTAGTTGCCATATTATTATTCATACTACTACTAATAATATATATATATGTTTATTTGGGGGGACACTTGAAAGCGAGATGGTGCATCTCAAGAGATTTCATCCTGCAAAGATTCAAATAAATACAAAAATAAATAAATGTAAGCATGATTGTAAGGAAGCACTTTTGCTATATATAAATACAAGTTTTCGTCTGAACATTAAAAAATGGCCAACTTTAATTACGTGACAGCGCGAGATTGTGGACAAATGCTCTTACTGCATACTTTACATAACCTAGCTTTACATGTGCTCTTTATCAAAAAACGATAGAACCGACAGACTTTCTTCCTTTTTCCATTCACCATGTGGTTCAGGTGACGGCACCAACCACACCTTTGATTCTCTTGAAGCATTCAATCTCAACCTCCGTCAACACCCTGGCGATGACTCCTTTAACAGGTCCTCTACTCCGCAGTTCAAAGCATGATACTTCAGAATTTGCTATTCTTGTGATTCCCAAAGTCGTCTTCTTCCGATCTTCAGAAACACAATTAACCAGAACAAGCCCACTCCTGGTCACTCTGATTGAGTCCACTTTTCCCAACACCTACTTCACCTTCTTTGATGCCTCAAACGGAATTCCCAGATACACATCTTTATTCAAAAAACACAGTCCAAAAAGAAACAAATCCACTCCAATTTGACCATTTTCTTTTTGCTCCATTCTTTGACACTACTGTCCATTCATCATGAAGATAATGACATTCATAATATAGTACAAAATGACATTCTGTATAGTACAGATCAGGGACCCATGATGTCATTCTGTTATCATCACTCTGTTACCAGGTGTTAATCCACTTACTGTATTTCAATAACCAAAATATATTTTTTTCAAACTTAAGGTGTCATATCATAGCTGACACCGCATTCTTTCTGCAGATGTCTTTGAAACTCAATTCAGAGTTGATATTTAACAAGGTTTTGGGAAAGCACAGTCACATAATAAAATCATGTTACCAAACTTCGCATCTGCACTGTTCCTTAAGTAAATGTGTTTTAGTAAAATGTTCAGCGGCAATTAGAAGTTGACTTCTGCATATAGGGGTATGGTTTGTTAAACTTAGCAATCAATGGTTTTGTTTGGCATACATTTTAAAGTGAAAAAGTGAGTCTCAGCAGCACTCTGTTAACATGGAATTACCCATCAGAAGTAATGGCTCTATGGTTTGATAAAAGTGTCAAACATGTCAAAGTAAATAACAATAAAAATGTGTACTGTTTGGGGTACTTGAGGACTGGAGTTGGGAACCACTGGCCTACACTACACTCCACCTCCCTAGAGTTATCCCACTGTTTTAGAAATGCCTTTTCTGTGAAAATTGAACCTACTGAATAGAGCAGAAAGTAACAGAGAGAGAGATCAGATAAATATACTTGAATATACTTTTATGTTCTAGTCTGTAGTGCCCAAAGTCCTATGTGTTTAGAGAGCTGATAAATAGGAAAATATTCAGCAACTCCTGGAAGACAATGGAAATTGACTTAAAAATACTTATTCATTGTTAAAACTATAACATTATTTTGTAGTTAAAAGCTGTATGGGCTAGGGTGGTATACCGCTGCAGCATAGGTTTGAATCCGTCCCAATCCCTCTCTAATTGTCTCCTATCAGTAAACAACAAAACATATGTGGGACTGACGAAAAGAAAAAGAAAAAAAAGCTGACACTGTGCTAAGCTAACTATATCAAAGGGCTGGCAGGAACAGAGAAAGGACTTACTGATTACTGCCAACCAGAACAGTCTAACTATACTGGGAACTGCTGATGCACTGGGACCTCCCACTAGAGCGCTTACTATGACTAGCCAGGTATTCCTAGAGTGAAAGAGCCATCTCTTGGCCAAAACACAATGTTGTATCTGTGAGGAGTGCCTGGGGCACACAGTAATTTGACTGACAACTCAAACTGAATTATTCTGCTGCTGTATGTTTGCTACATACACTTCATGGCCAAATGTATGTGGACAGCTCTTCAAATTAGTGGATTTGTCTATTTCAGCCACATCCGTTGCTGACAGATGTATAACATTGAGCACACCCCCATGCAATCTCCATAGACAAACATTGGCAGTAGAATGGCCCATTCTGAAGAGCTCAGTGACTTTCAATGTGGCACCGTTATAGGATGCCACTTTTCCAACAAGTCAGTTCGACACATTTCTGCCCTGCTAGAGCTGCCCCGGTCAACCGTAAGTGCTGTTATTGTGAAGTGGAAATGTCTAGAAGCAACAACAGCTCAGCCGTGAAGTGGTAGGCCACATAAGTTCACAGAAGCGGACCGCCGAGTGCTGAAGATAACAGCGCCGGAGAAGCGCCGGAGAAGATGGCTGCCGTTTTACAGCCCTCTAACCAATTGTACTATTATGTGTGTTTTTCCGCGTTATTTGTAATTTAGTTTGTACATAATGTTTCTACCATCGTCTCTTATAACCAAAAAAAGCTTCTGGATATCAGGACAGCGATTACTCACCTCGTATTGGACGAAGCATTTTTCTTCAACGAGGCGGCCGCGAAGGATATCCTACAGACACCCGACAAGGCCCAAATCCCCGTCATTCGCGTGAGGAAGAGACGGAGATATCGTGGACGTAGGTCGGGGTGCCTTGTAAGGATCCGACGGCGAGCGAGTAAACTGCCTCTTCCATCAATCCTATTAGCCAATCTTCAATCATTGGATTACAAATTGGATGACCTAAGATTACGGTTATCCTACCAACGGGACATTAGAAACTGTAATATCTTATGTTTCACCGAGTCGTGGCTGAACGACGACATGGATAACATACAGCTAGCGGGCTATACGCTACATCGGCAGGATAGAACGGCTGACTCCGGTAAGAAAAGGGGTGGCGGACTGTGTATATTTGTAAACAACAGCTGGTGCACAAAATCAAATACTAAGGAAGTCTCTAGGTTTTGCTCGCCTGAGGTAGAGTATCTTATGATAAGCTGTAGACCACACTATTTACCAAGAGAGTTTTCATCTATATTTTTCATAGCTGTCTATTTACCACCACAAACCAATGCTGGCATTAAGATTGCATTGAATGAGCTGTATAAGGCCATAAATCAACAGGAAAACGCTCATCCAGATGCAGCGCTCCTAGTGGCCGGGGACTTTAATGCAGGGAAACTTAAATCCGTTCTACCTAATTTCTACCAGCATGTTAAATGTGCAACCAGAGGAAAAAAACTCTAGACCACCTTTACTCCACACACAGAGACGCATACAAAGCTCTCCCTCGCCCTCCATTTGGCAAATCTGACCATAACTCTATCCTCCTGATTCCTGCTTATAAGCAAAAACTAAAGCAGGAAGCACCAGTGACTCGGTTAATAAAAAAGTGGTCAGATGACACAGATGCTAAGCTACAGGACTGTTTTGCTAGCACAGACTGGAACATGTTCCGGGATTCTTCAGATAGCATTGAGGAGTACACCATATCAGTCACTGGCTTCATCAATAAGTGCATCGATGATGTCGTCCCCACAGTGACCGTACGTACATACCCCAACCAGAAGCCATGGATTACAGGAAACATCCGCACTGAGCTAAAGGGTAGAGCTGCCGCTTTCAAGGAGCGGGACTCTAACCCGGACGCTTATAAGAAATCCCGCTATGCCCTCCGACGAACCATCAAACAGGCAAAGAGTCAATACAGGACTAAGATTGAATCGTACTACACTGGCTCTGACGCTCGCCGGATGTGGCAGGGCTTGAAAACTATTACAGACTACAAAGGGAAACACAGCCGCGAGCTGCCCAGTGACACAACACTTCCAGACGAGCTAAACCACTTCTATGCTCGCTTCGAGGCAAGCAACATTGAAGCATGCATGAGAGCACCAGCTGTTCCGGATGGCTATGTGATCACGCTCTCCGTAGCCGATGTGAGTAAGACTTTTAAGCAGGTCAACATTCAGAAGGCCGCAGGGCCAGACGGATTACCAGGACGTGTCCTCCGAGCATGTGCTGACCAACTGGCAAGTGTCTTCACTGACATTTTCAACATGTCCCTGACTGAGTCTGTAATACCAACATGTTTCAAGCAGACCACCATAGTCCCCGTGCCCAAGGACTCTAAGATAACCTGCCTAAATGACTACCGACCCGTAGCACTGACGTCTGTAGCCATGAAGTGCTTCGAAAGGCTGGTCATGGCTCACATCAACAGCATTATCCCAGAAACCCTAGACCCACTCCAATTTGCATACCGCCCCAACAGATCCACAGATGATGCAATCTCTATTGCACTCCACACTGCCCTTTCCCACCTGGACAAGAGGAACACCTACGTGAGAATGCTATTCATTGACTACAGCTCAGCATTCAACACCATAGTGCCCTCAAAGCTCATCACTAAGCTAAGGATCCTGGGACTAAACACCTCCCTCTGCAACTGGATCCTGGACTTCCTGACAGGCCGCCCCCAAGTGGTAAGGGTAGGTAACAACACATCTGCCACACTGATCCTCAACACGGGGGCCCCTCAGGGGTGCATGCTCAGTCCCCTCCTGTACTCCACCCATGACTGCATGGCCTGGATACTAATTTGAGTTTCCCGGATGTTACTATGTTATATCGCCCGAGTCCAGGTTGATCATCTGAGACTGTGCAGCTCTCAACTGGTTGTCGCATTGACAGGCATCACAGAAGAACGACATCGGTAGCCAGTACGAAAGACATATGATATCTACCAGTAAATGCGAACTAAGGCAACAATAGGTATGCAACCCAGGTATTGAAAAAGTTTGTTCCGAAGTCTTAGTTGAATCTTTGCGATGCACAATTCAGTCATCATGCGCTGTTTGAATGAACATTTCTAAACGCTTTCCCAAAAAAGCTTCCCAATTAAATGTTGACTGCAAAGTAGGCCTACCTGGCAGAATGATATCATGATGATTTTTATAAATC
The DNA here is from genome assembly GCF_020615455.1 of Coregonus clupeaformis. Classification (NCBI taxonomy): domain Eukaryota; kingdom Metazoa; phylum Chordata; class Actinopteri; order Salmoniformes; family Salmonidae; genus Coregonus; species Coregonus clupeaformis. Next base: position 16,141,324 of record NC_059210.1, on the reverse strand, counting down.
GGTAGGACATTGTTGTACAGTAAAAACACCTCTAGCCAAATGGTCTCTTGCTAGGTGTGCAATTGAATTAAAGGTCAACTGCACCTTGATTTTTCACAGACTTAAAACATGGTCTCCTGATATGGTGCAAGCATTCTTGTGGACTTCGAAAATCACATTTTTGTCGTTTTTCTATTAAAAAGTGTGATTTTGAGAGTGAAAACCTGACAAAACTATAGGAAAACATAAATGTTTTTGCATAGGGCGCCTTTCTTTTGCTGGGCGGGCCGTTTGGGAAAATGTATGACAAAATTAGAGTGTAGCCACTTCTCCAGGCACCACTACATCACGGGGTACAGGCCAGGGCCTGAATGGTGGATGAGCATGTGTGCATGTGTGTGTATATATACACTCAGTGTACAAAACATTAAGAACACCTTCCCAATATGGAGTTGCACCCCCTTTTGCCTCAATTCGTCAGGGTATAGACAACAAGGTGACGAAAGCCCTTAAAAAAACACACATGGGGAGAAGATATCTATGAGACCACCAAAGGGATGCTGACAAAAACGGGAGAGAGCTGAAGTCAGTGGTCTCCATCACCACAGATGGAGCTCCAGCCATGATAGGAAGAGGGAGGGGACTGAACGTTTGAAAGAGGACCACCCTGACCTGACATCATACCACTGCATCATCCATCAATCTGTCCTGTGTGCCAGTCTGGGAAAATAGTATTCTGAGGTGGTGACAACGATGATGAAAAGTCTCAACTTTTTGAGAGCAACATCATCCCCACAACACCGCCTGCTATGAGGCTTTCTGACAGAGGCCAACGCCAGCTTTGATTACTTACTACTGCACAACGATTTCAGATGGCTCACCAAAGGCAGGGTTTTGGAATGCTTTTGGCCCATTTGGGAATAAATCAAAGCTTTCTTATCAGAGCAAATGAGTGACAAGGCAACTCAGTTTTTTGAGTTTTTGGAAGATGAGGAGAAGATGGAAACAGTTACATTTTTGACAGACATTACATCACACCTTAATCAACTGAATGTTAAGCTGCAGGGATGGCACAACACAGTGTGTGATATGATATCGGCAGTCCGGGCTTTTCAGAAAAAAATTGAACTTTTCAAGAATGATCTCCAGGGAGAACTTGTCCCCAATCTTCTGGTGCAAACACAGGGAGACAAAGATGTTCCCAACCATGTTGATTTCATCCAGAAGCTGATGGATAACTTCAAGGCTCACTTTGATGACTTCACTGTTGGAAGAGAACTACTGCTGCTCAGTTGTCAGAAGAAGCTAAACAGATCTTCAGATGGGTAGATGTTGCATCATTGCAAATGGAGTTGATTGAGCTGCAAGAAAATGTGGATTTTGAAGGAGCAGGCTGGTGATTGTCACCCTGTCACTTTCTGGGGAAAGATGCTGCCTGCAGCTAATGTCCCTGTTCTCAAAAAACGGGCACTACACATCCTGATCATGTTCGGCTCCACATACAGCTGTGAATCAACCTTCTCCACAATGAACTTTATTAAAAACAAATACTCACCAATGAACACCTGCACCAGTGTCCCAGAGTTGCTCTCACACCATTTGTGACTTGTTTCAGGAAGCTAGGCGTATGTCGCGCGTCACTACTTCACAGGAGAGCCATTTGAACGTAAACTTTTTTCTAAATCAAAATGCGTTTTTTTGGCAGAAAAGGCTTCTGGAACGTGAACTTTCATGTGCCTTAATAACAAACTTGTATGCCATCTGTAAATATGAATAGAATTGTTCAATTATGAGCCTAGTTGGTTTAGCCACAGAAAAAGACAGCAACCTTCCCGGTAGCCATGATTGGCTGAGATAATGATTGGGCAGGACATGCCGAGAGATGAGTTTGGATTGGTCTGCCATGAAGCGCAATTCTGTCTATATGAGCTGATGAGTATGTGTAGGCGATCCTGTCTAACGCAGCTTTTTTACAAATATATTGCGTGGTAGAACTGCATAAGTGTTGCTCTCCACTTTCTGGAGAACCGAGTTTTAAAATCAGTGGAGTTAAAGTATGATAGCTAACGAGACGGAGAAAACACCTGTCTCCGGATTACATCTTCAAACTAAGGGCAACCATGGCATCCGTGACAGAGAGGGAGAAGCGTCCCTCCATGTATACGGGTAAGATAGTCTAGCTAGCTAAATTTTCAGATATTGCACATTTCTAATTTTGTCAGAAATTCGTTTTCATTTCAAGTTAAAGTGTACTGTTAGCTAGCTAACAGTAGTAACGTCATGAGTCGGGATTATGGTTCATTGTTTAGCTAGCTAGCTACATGTCTTAACAAAAGACTCCACTATGCATGTATCCATTTCAATAGAATGTTCATGATGTCACTGCGACAGCTGTTGATAGACGTAGCTGGTAAATTTGTGCAGAATAACTGACGAATTTACGAACGCTCAACACCTGTTGAATATGGCCGGTGTCAGTAAACGTTGGCAAAAAAGCGTAAATTGTTGCCAGCAGCACAGTTGCAGTCACCAACGCTCTGGATAACATAAAAACAGCCTAACCAGCTCTGCTAGGGCGAGTAAAATGGTCAGAGTGAGCTGTTCTCTCATTTGTGTCTGGAAGTAGCTAGCAAGCTAGCCAATGTTAGCCAGTTAGCTTGGGTGCTTGACTGCTGTTGTTAGGACAGAACACTCAGATCAACCCTTAAAGAGATGGGTGGGGTTAAAGCTTAAGAGGGTGTGAACGATGCTGAATGGGTGTAGACAAAGAAGAGCTCTCCAGTAGGTACCAAAACATTGAAATGCCATTTTCTCAAAAGTGAGGTTAAAAGTTTATCAACTTTCAAAGCAAAATTACTTTCCCAATTGTTCCTCAACTGTAGTGTATGATATACCATTTTCTAGCTCTCTCTACTTATATCCAATGTAAAAAACACAATTTCAAATTTTGCTACATAAGACCGAATCGAGCCAGTCGGTCACATTTGTGCCAACTTTCAAAGCATTGGCAGGAGAAAAACTGTAATTTCTCTCATTGATGCAAGGACAAGGCCCTGAGTGACATACATGAATATTGCATTGCTCACAGTGAATTTATGTCCATTCAGATTATATATATTTTTTCAACTCTCCTTTGTTCTCCAGAAGACATGCACTTTATTTAATTTAAATATTATTTAATAATTCAAGGCCCATGAAAAATGGTTCACAGTGCACTTCATGCATAGATAACTATGCAACCACGTTTGTTCTTCAGCAATGTTGATGCAATGATGCATGTTTACATTGAAAAGAAAGAAGTTGTAATTCATTTAAATGTTTCTAATGGTCTCATTTAATTTATTTAATTTATATTTCATATAACAACATGTTTCCTAAGTCGTAGACAACTATGTTTGTTACTACACTGTACCACAGCACCGATAAAGGACGATATCCCTCCGGACCTTTGCCAACTAGGAAATGTGTGTCACTGGACCTTCTCAAATAGTAGTTGAGTACCCCTGCTATATAACCATTGCTGTACACACCTTCTATTCACATACTGTCCATACTGTCCATACATACCATTCACATATATTCCGGACTCCGGTCCGGAAGCTAATTTCCTGCAATTATATCCATTTTGCCATGTACTGTGTATTTAAATACAGTATTTTCGACATACAGTAGCTCATTTTAATATTCTAATATTTCTACTACATTTTTATTTATATACACCACATATTTATTTATATAGTGGATTATTGACATAGCTCACTCTAATATACTGTATCTACTGCTGTACGTGTCATTCTTAGTATATCTTGTGTATATTCATCCAGTGTATATACAGCTGTGGAAAAAATTAAGAGACCACTGCAAATTGTTCTTAAATCAGCATCTCTACATGTATGACAGCCATTCCATTCCAGTGTCTTTTGAATTCCAACACAGGCACACCTCATTCTACTGAATTAGGTACTGATTAGGTGATCACCTGAACCAAAACGTATTTAACGAGGTAAAGTATAAAAACCACTGCTGTGGTCATCACTATCCTCTTGCAATAGGACCAGCTGGATGGCCGAAACAGTGCTAATAGTACCTCAAAAGTAATATTAATCCAAATATAACAATTGACCATGCCAAAAGAGTTGAAAAGGAATGTTTTGAGTGAGGAAAAGAAGGGTTCAATTCTGGCTTTACTGGCAGAGGGATACAGTGAGCATCAGGTTGCTGCCATCCTTAACATTTCAAAGACGGCGGTTCATAAGAACAAGGTCAAGCAGCAGACATTGGGGACAACAAAGCTACAGACTGACAGAGGGCGAAAATGACTCTACTAACCGGGATGACCGCCAACTCATTTGAATGTCACTCAACAACCGTAGGATGACATCAAGTGACCTACAAAAATAATGGCAAACGGCAGCTGGGGTGAAGTGCACGGCGAGGACGGATCGAAACAGGCTCCTAGGGGCAGGGCTGAAGTCGTGCAAAGCTAGAAAAAAGCCCTTCATCAATGAGAAGCAAAGAAGAGCCAGGCTGAGGTTTGCAAAAGACCATAAGGATTGGACCGTAGAGGACTGGAGTAAGGTCATCTTCTCTGATGAGTCCAATTTTCAGCTTTGCCCAACACCTGGTTGTCTAATGGCCTACAAGCCACAGTGTCTCGCAACCACTGTGAAATTTGGTGGAGGATCGGTGATGATCTGGGGGTGCTTCAGCAAGGCTGGAATCGGGCAGATTTGTCTTTGTGAAGGACGCATGAATCAAGCCACGTACAAGGTTGTCCTGGAAAAAACCTTGCTTCCTTTTGCTCTGACATTGTTCCCCAACTCTGAGGATTGGTTTTTCCAGCAGGACAATGCGCCATGCCACACAGCCAGGTCAATCAAGGTGTGGATGGAGGACCACCAGATCTAGACCCTGTCATGGCCAGCCCAATCTCCAGACCTGAACCCCATTGAAAACTTCTGGAATGTGATCAAGACGAAGATGGATGGTCACAAGCCATCAAACAAAGCCGAGCTGCTTGAATTTTTGCGCCAGGAGTGGCATTAAGTCACCCAACATCAATGTGAAGGACTGGTGGAGAGCATGCCAAGACGCATGAAAGCTGTGATTGAAAATCAGGGTTATTCCACCAAATATTGATTTCTGAACCTTCCTAAGTTAAAACATTAGTATTGTGTTGTTTAAAAATGAACATGAACTTATTTTCTTTGCATTATTCGAGGTCTGACAACACTGCATCTTTTTTGTTATTTTGACCAGTTGTCATTTTCTGCAAATAAATGCTCTAAATGACAATATTTGTTTTTGAAATTTGGGAGAAATGTTGTCAGTACCGGTAGTTTATAGAATAAAACAAAAATGTTATTTTTACCCAAACACATACCTATAAATTGTAAAACCAGAGAAACTGATAATTTTGCAGTGGTCTCTGAATTTTTTTCCACAGCTGTATCTATAGAATGCATTTGCATTACAGTTACAGTGCTATTTGGGTTGTTAATTGGATTCGTTCTGAAATGTAAAGATTTTTAGTTTTTTTAAATTGTATTATTTGTTTACTTTTTTGACATTTTACTGCATTGTTCGGAGCAAGCAACATTAGCATGTTGCTGCATCCGCTATTACATCTGCTAAACTGTTTACGGGACCAATAAACTTCATTTGAGGGGGGCAGGTGGCAGACATGGAGAGTTAAGTGAGGGGGTGAGAAGTGTGGTAGAGGGTTTGGGGGGAGTTGAGTTGTTTTGTGTGTGTTGTTTTTGTTGTATATGTAAATGCCTGTGTGTGGGTGTGTGTATGTGGGTGTGTGTGCGTGCCTGTGTGTGGGGATAAAAGTGGAACCCCATGGTGTGCCCCAGACATAACAGATCTCCTCTCTGCAGGACGTTGGCTCTGTCATGCAGACTGATTAGCTTCACAGCACATACATACCAACTCACACACCCACCCACTGATCCACCCACATACACCCAACCGCACACACACACACTTGCTCTCTCTCTCTCTCTGTCCCTCACATCTCTCATCTCTCTGTGGCATTAACCCCCACCTTCCCCCACCCCAAATAAAAAAAACACACACATGCAGCCAAGTGCTGACCGATATACACACCAAACACACATCATATAACACCAACAAAAGAAAAACCCACAAAAGATATTTGACGATCTGCTTAGGCACTAACATTGTCATTGTCTGTTAAATAGACTTCCAATCTACTGTAAATCGAAATAACATTACTTATAGGCTACATATCACTAAATAAATGGCATTTAGAAAATAAAAATGTAGATAAATCCCATAATAATCTCCCTGCCAAGGTGCCCCCGACTCTGGGTTAACTCATCAGTACCTCCCCCTCATTCTCTGGAGTTCAGGCTAGAGATAGGGGTCCAACCAGGGTAGCAGGAGGGGGGAGGGAGGGGAGGTATATATGACCTGACATTTTCCTCTACACAGGGGAGGAGAGAGAGGAGAGAGAGGAGGAAAGGTAAGAGAAGGGAGGAGAGGAGAGGGAAGAAGAAAGAAAGGGCATTAGATGACTTGGGATAGAGGGGGGAACTCAATCAAATGCATGGGTCCAATAAACTGAATGTTGCTTTGCAATCATCATATGTCATATTCGAACTTGAGTGATGAAGATATAGGTAAATAATAACATGGCAACTACCATCTCTGAAAATGAGTTGGGGAATATTACCTCATATGGGCTTTGGAGCATTCTACTATTGAGGTGTAGACCTATATGGCCCGGAATGAGACTGCAACCTTGTAAAGTGGAACCAAAGTTATCGGAGCGCCATGTTTCTCTCAGGACCACTGTACTGCCAGCACCAACTTTTTGGACCCGTTCTGAAATGGACCTGGGGCTTTCCCACCCCGACTCGATACGCATAAATACAGATGTAAAAGAATAGAAACCTGTTCTGAACGGACCCGAAGACAACTAGACCCGTTCCGTATAGACCTGGTTGCTGTCTCTCATCTCTCCCTCCCTCCTCCCTGCTCACCGTGTCACTCACTCACAGTACAGACCCTCCCTTGCCTGCTAGAGTGATGGAATCAGTAGAAAAGTCATTTTTGGAAGCTACTTTATTAACCAAGCCAACTCACACTATAGCAGACGAGCTACCATAGCTAGGTTATTTATCAGCAAATATGAGTATGTAGTACCTGTCTTGACTGCATTCAATCGGGAGAAGTTAATTAAGCTAGCTAACGTTAGCTAGCTAGGTTAACTGAGGCTGCAGTGCATGCACTTTCTCATCCTACTGTTACAAATAACAGGAACTCCATTCAAATATTAAGTAGCAACCTACCTGTTGGCTCTTGGCCGTTGTAGCCTATCCTTCTCCTGTAACTTTGAATTCCGTCATTTTAATTCCTTTTTCTATTGATTAGATATCTCCTAACTTTTGCCACACATGGAGCGAGGCTCTATGACTGTCGCCTATTGCCGCTTCGATGACTTATGATTGGCCAACCACAAGCTACACGTGCCACGCTCCACTCTTTTGAAAAGCAAGAGCAGCAGCATAAATTATGAAATGTATCTTTCTCTCTCTACTGTAGCAGTCGCGTTTGGATCTGTACGGACCCGTGACAATCATATCAGATCTGACCCAGACCCATGTCATTATTAAGATTTCTGGATCCGGACCCGCTCGGGTCCCGGACCGGGTCTCGGGTATTCGGGTACAAGTGGATCCGTGAAGACCTCTACTCCCTACCCTCTCCCTCTCCCTTTCCTCCTTCCCTCCCTCCCTTATTATTTCGCTCTCTGTCGCTCTAACCCTCATATCTCTTCCCACTTCTCCCTTCCTCCCTCCCTCCCTCCTCTGCTGCTTCTCTCTTCTGTAATCACAGATAGAGGAGGACAAATTGATTCAATCCAGCCCATGATTAGATGGATCAGGAAGCTGATTGGAGAGAGGACCATAAGGACCACGACTGAGTAACACTGCTGCTATATAACACACACACACACACAGGCGTGCGCACGCACACACACACACACACACACACACACACACACACACACACACACACACACACACACACACACACACACACACACACACACACACACACACACTCAAAGCCCAGCTGCATTGACTGCTGTCTGCACACAGTATGGGAGGTTTTCTCTTCTCTCATGTCTTAACCTCTCTGAAGCTTTTGCTCTGTTTTCTTACTATTCAGCTGAATTAGGGTGGACAGACACGGAACACAAAACACACACACACACACACACACACACACACACACAACACACACACTCCTACTAGCTCACACCACCCATTCTCACTCTGCCCACATCCCAATGTCAGTAACAGTACCATGGCTGTGGGCCAACTGAACACATGCAGCAGAGTTACTCATTGAGAACATTGAAGAGACAACACCTTGTTTTAGACGTACCTACAGTGTCTTCAGAAATTATTCACATCCCTTTACTTTTTTCCACATATTGATGTGTTACAAAGTGTGATTAAAATGTATTTAATTGTCATTGTTTGTCAAAGATCTACAGAACATACTCTCTAATGTCGAAGTGAAAGAAAAAATAAGATATATATTAAACACTTAGATAAATATTCAAGCCCCCTGATCAATACATGTTACAATCACCTTTGGCAGCAATTACAGCAGTGCATCTTTCTGGGTAAGTCTCTAAGAGCTTTGCACACCTGGATTGTACAATATTTGCCCATTATTCTTCAAGATATTTGTCAAGCTCTGTCAAGTTGGTTGTTGATCATTGCTAGACAGACATTTTCAAGTCTTGCAATAGATTTTCCAGACGATTTAAGTCAAAACTGTAACTAGGCCACTCATGAACATTCAGTGTCGTCTTGGTAAGCAACTCCAGTGTATATTTGGCCTTATGTTTTATGCTATTGTCCTGCTGAAAGGTGAATTTGTCTCCCATTGTCTGTTGGAAAGCAGACTGAACAAGGTTTTCCTCTAGGATTTGTCCCATAAGATGATGCAGCCACCACCATTCTTGAAAATATGAAGATGTGATGTGTTGGATTTGCCCCAAACATAACACTTTGTATTCAGGACAAAAAGCTAATTTCTTTGCCATATTTTTTTCAGTATTACTTTAGTGCCTTTCTGCAAACAGGGGTAACACTTTACTTGACAGCCAGCGTCATAACACGTTATGACCATGTCATAATATGTCATAACAGCTGACATAACTTGTCATAACCTGTTATAATATGGTCATAACACTGTCATGAAACATATATTTAGATCTGTTGTGACATATATTGCGTTATTTTATGGCTGGTTATGACACCTACTTAAGAGTGTAAAAACCCACAAAACCTACCACAATAGTTATTTTATGGCTGGTTATTACACCTACAAATGAGTGTCAAAACCCACAAAACCTACCACACAAGGCAAAACATTCCATTACATATATATATATTTTTTTAATTGATCATGTTAAATTATCATTGTAATTGCGCACACATTGATGTCAGACATGCACCTACTCCAATGCTCTGTTGCGGATGACTGGGATGAATGCAGGAGCAGATTTCAGAAACAGGACAAAACACCCTATTTTTGACAGATAACCGATATAAAGGCATGTACGTGACAGGCCTATCTGGCATTATGACGGTCAAAATGCTTCTTGACAGTGTCATAAAGTGTATTTTGTTAGTCCAAGTAAAGTGACACAGGATGGTCATAATGCTTCATGACAGTGTCATAACGTTTTTGTTTTCTACAAGTTATTTAAAATATGATTTTAAAAAACATGACTCTAAAGAATTCATTACAACAACAACAAAGGATTTAAGAAACAAACTTTTAAACAAAAGGAAACTCGTAGGTGTCGTACCGCTCAGGGATTTCACCATGAGGCCAATGGAGACTTTAAAACAGTTACAGAGTTGAATGGCTGTGATAGGAGAAAACTGAGGATTGATCAACAACATTGTAGTTACTCAACAATACTAACCTAATTAGGAAGCCTGTACAGAATAAAAATATTCCAAAACATGCATCCTGTTGGCAACAAGGCACTAAAGTAATACTGAAAAAAATGTGGCAAAGCAATTAACTTTTTGTCCTGAATAAAAAGTGTTATGTTATGGGCAAATCCAATACAACACATTACTGAGTACCACTCTCCATATTTTCAAGCATAGTGGTGGCTGCATCATGTTGCTTGTAATCGTTAAAGGACTGGGGATTTTTTCAGGATAAAAAATAAACTGAATGGAATTAAGGTCACGCAAAATCCTAGAGGAAAAACTGGTTCAGTCTGCTTTCCACCAGACACTGGGAGATTAATTCACCTTTCAGCAGGACAATAACCTAAAACACAAGGCCAAATCTACACTGGAGTTGCATACCAAGAAGACTGAATGTTCCTGAGTGGCCGAGTTACCATTTTGACTTAAATCGGCTTGAAAATCTATGGCAAGACTTGAAAATGGATCTCTAGCAGTGATCAACAACCAATTTGACAGAGCTTGAATCATTTTCAAAAGAATAATAGGCAAATATTTTACAATCCAGGTGTGCAAAGCTCTTAGAGACTTAACCAGAAAGATGCACAGCTGTAATCACTGCCAAAGTGCTTCTACAAATGATTGATTCAGGGGTGTGAATACTTATGTAAATGAAATACCTGTATTTCTGTATTTAATAAAAAACTAATGTGCAAACATGACTTCACTTTGTCATTATGGGTTATTGTGTGTAGATGGGTGTGAGAAAAAAAACGATTTAATCAATTTTGAATTCATGCTGTAACACAACAATATGTGGAATAAGTCAAGGGGTATGAATACTTTCTGAAGGCACTGTATATTTGCCCATTGTAGAAGTGCTCAGAAAGTGGCTTTTTAGACCTGAAAGCCAAAACATTCAAGGTCCTCAAAGTTGACCCATTTTGCATACCAAACCATGAGACATCCAGGACTTCATCACTGGAGCAATTGATATCATTTTAAAGCTTACAAACAGGGTTGTAAAACTATTTCAGAATTTGTGGAAACAAATATTGTTTTATAACTATTATGTCATGTTTTAACCTTTATCTAAAAATGTGTCAACTCAAAAGTATGTGGACACCTGCTTGTCGAACATCTCATTCCAAAATCTTGGGCATTTATATAGAGTTGGTCCCACCTATGCTGCTATAACAGCCTCCACTCTTCTGGGAAGGCTTTCCACTAGATGTTGGAACATTGCTGCGGGGACTTGCTTCCATTCAGCCACAAGAGCATTAGTGAGGTCGGGCAGTGATGTTGGGCGATTAGGCCTGGCTCGCAGTCGGGGTTCCAATTCATCCCAAAGGTGTTTGATGGGGTTGAGGTCTGGAGTCTGTGCAGGACAGTCAAGTTCTTCCACACCGATCTCGACAAACCATTTCTGTATGGACTTCACTTTGTGCACGGGGGCACTGTCATGCTGAAACAGGAAAGGGCATTCCCCAACTGTTTCCGCAAAGTTGAAAGCACAGAATCGTCTAGAATGTCAGTGTATGCTGTACCGTTAAGATTTCCCTTCACTGTTCCTAAGGGGCCTAGCCCGAACCATGAAAAACAGCCCCAGACCATTATTCCTCCTCCACCAAACTTTACAGTTGGCACTATGGATTCGGGCAGACAGCGTTCTCCTGGCATCCGCCAAACCCAGATTAGTCCGCCAGATGGTGAAGCGTGATTCATTACTCCAGAGAACACATTTCTACTGCTCCAGAGTCCAATGGCGGCAAGCTTTACACCACTCCAGCTGATGCTTGACATTGCGCATGGTTGTCTTAGGCTTGTGTGCGGCTTCCAGAGGCAGTTTGAAACTCAGTAGTGAGTATTGCAATCGAGGACAGACCATTTTTATGCGCTAAACGCTTAAGCACTCGGTGGTCTCGTTCTGTGATCTTGTGTTGCCTACCCCTTCGCGGCTAAGCCGTTGTTGCTTTTAGACGTTTCCAGTTCACAATAATAGCACTTACAGTTGACCGGGGCAGCTCTAATAGGGCCGAAATTTGACAAAATGACTTGTTGGAAAGGTGGCATCCTATGACGATGCCACATTGAAAGTCACTGAGATCTTCAGTAAGGCCACTGTACTGCCAATGTTTGTCTATGGAGATTGAATGGCTGTGTGCTTGATTTTATACACCTGTCAGCAACGGCTGTGGCTGAAATAGCAGAATCCACTAATTTGAAGGGCTGTCCACATACATTTGGCCATGAAGTGTATGTAGCAAACATACAGCAGCAGAATAATTCAGTTTGAGTTGTCAGTCAAATTACTGTGTGCCCCAGGCACTCCTCACATATACAAAATTGTGCGTAGACCCTATTTCACATCGTCTGAGTTTTTTGTTGTTGTGCCCGCCATCGGTTGAGACGCAACATGCTCTTCAGTACAGGGTGGGTGTCATGTTTTGGCTGATAAATGTACTAAAATGGGAATAAAATAGAAATGTCAACTTTCAAAATGTATGATAAAGATGTTTGGAGGTCAACACATCAGAAATCTTGACTTCAATGGGAATATTTGCTGTTTTAAATTATACTGTCAGTCCTCCATAGGAAACCTAATGGAATCATAGACATATAGATAATAGAATAGACATGACCATTTAAGTTGACATTCGACGGTGGGTGGACCAGCGGTCATCTTTGCGATAATAATTATAAGTAAAAAAATGCAATTTGATTTAAAGTTCAATGGTGTACCAGCTAAATTGCAGTAGTCTGAAGGGATAGGTTCATTCTATGAATTATATTTCTATGATTGAAATTACACCTAACCTGCATTCAAGAGCATGTTGTGTCTCAAACGATTGCGGCACAACACAAAAAGTTCAGATGATGTGTAATAGGGTATAAGCTACAACATATGTGAATAAGAAAAAAATCTAAGTTCACGAGTTTTTAGATAATTGACGTTATTTTATTTTTTAATGACATACATTTTATTACAAAATAGTTTGACAACTCTGTTTGTAAGCTTTCAAATGGCTCAACCGTTTATATTTTCCACTGATGAAGACAGTCTTTATCTGTTGTTGTCTAGTACTGTCTTTTTGATAGATAGGGCCATCCACTTAAAGTGCTGCCTGTCTTCCCAGCAGCCTACGGGAGACGCATGGGGCGGCGCACAATTGGCCCAGCGTCGTCCAGGGTAGGGGAGGGAATGGCCGGCAGGGATGTAGCTCAGTTGGTAGAGCATGGTGTTTGCAACGCCAGGGTTGTGGGTTCGATTCCCACAGGGGTATAAAAAAATTATTTAAAAAAATGATGTATGCACTCACTAACTGTGACCCACTAACTGGATAAGAGCGTCTGCTAAATGACTAAAAATTTTAAAATGTAAAAACTGTGTGTGAACTGCTGACAGTTATTAACTTGCAGATGATTGTCGACACATCAACACATCAACCAGGACCAGGATTAAGGGGCAGGGCAATTTGTGACTGTTGTTGTTTTGGTAACCAGTGGCTGTATTGGAGGGAGAGTGGTTTCACACCACTCTCTCACTTTGGTATCTTATTTTCAGATCTCATTTTGCTCTTTTATAGCTTTGGCAACTATCTATGTGTTTTCTATACCTGTTTGCTCCTCTCCCTGTAGACTTTACAGACGCTCCCCACCTCTTGGCTGCAAACCTTCTAATTTAGTGTACCCTGTGCGCACAACACATGTGGAATTCCTTGTCTCTGGAACTGCCGATCTGCAGTCAAGAACGCCAAGTTCATGTCAGCCTATGCTGCCCTTCAGTCCCTTGACTTTTTGTCCCTGACGGAGAAATGGATCTCTCTTCATCTGACTAGGTTTTCTCTCATACTGTAGTCTCGCATCTGGTCGTCGCAGTTGTGGCAAAGGGCTACTAATTTCTCTTAAGTGGAAATGTTGTCTTTTCTCCCTCTCTCACCTGTCCATTCCTCATTTGAGTTCCATGCTGTCACTGTCACTTGTCCACTCAAGCTTAACATTGCTATCATCTATTGCCCACCAGGTGTCCTAAGAGAGTTCCTCAATGTGCTTGACACCTTCATAAGCTAATTTCTTGACGATGGCTCACCGCTCTTCGTACTTGGGTGACTTTAACCTCCCGATGTCCGCCTTCGATTAATTTATTTCCAACTCTCTCTTTCCCCTCAGCCTTTCCCAGTCCCCTCCCATTCACATGGCAGGCAATACGTTTGAGCTCATCTTTACTTTTCGGAGCAGATTGACATAAAGAATAGCTTCATGCACTGGTGCCTGATCTACCTGCGCCTTCATCGCTGGGATTGCCTGTGTCTGATATGGCGGTGCTGATTCCAACTACGCTGACGCCAACAGCGGCTTCGTCGTCGAGTTCGGCTCCTTTCCCTCTCTCTGGATCTGACGGGGCGCTGCCTGCTGTGGGAGGTCTGGACTTGACACCGGGAGCAGCGGGCGTACGCCATCCTGCATCTCGTGAGCCCATGAAAGACTCAACGAATTTGTGAGAGGTCGGAATGGGAGGATTTCGCCATTCCGATTTCTCCAGCCGTTGTATTGGGCAGTTCAAGGGTGAGAAATGTCTCAGTCCCTCTAGCAAAAACATTGTGCTATCCAGGAGCACGAGTAAAGGACATCAATAAGCTGCTCCCAAACATTTTAAACCAGCATCAGGAAATTGAGTCTATCATAGTTCATGTGGGATTAAATTACATTATGAAGGGCAGCTCAGAACAGCTGAAGATGGATTTTAAAGAACAGATTGGGTCACTACTTGACACCAACAAACGTCCCATAATATATAGCCCTCTGCCCTACCTAAATCGTGGCATTGAACGGTTCAGCAGACTTTTAGCCCTCCATAACTGGCTACGAGACTATTGCAGCTCTGTGGGTGTAACATTTGTTGACAATTTGTATACCTTCTGGAAACAAAGCTTGTATTATAGGGAGGATGGGATCCACCCAAAACATTTTTTGGATCCTTTCACAGCATTATAAGGCTGCGTTGAGACAATGACTTATCAATGACCCAAGCCCAGCTCAATTAACCCCTACCATTGTGTCGCTGAGTTGTCATAATACTTCAGCAAATGTACATTATCCCAGGGGTGTTGGAAGACACAATGTAAGTAACCTAATTTATGAACATCTTACTCCCCTGAATGCCTCTGCTGATCCCACAGCTATTGTATGCAGTAATCATGTGCCTATGAACCAGAGTGATACTGTTAGCACTGAGGCAGTGTGCCCTAGCAGGAAGTCCACTGTGTGCAGCTCACCCTGCACTAACATAAATAACATGAGCATGTCTACCTTTGCTAAGCTTCCCAGTAAAGCAATAAAAACAATCAAACATCCCAGAAAAGTGCTAAAAAAAATAGCTCACATTAATATATGTAGCTTAAGAAAGAAGGTTCATGAAATCAATAATTTGCTAGTAAAAGAGGACATTCATATTCTGTCAATCTCTGAAACTAATACCTTTGATGATACAGTGGTAGCAATACATGGTTATAAGATCAACAGAAAATACAGAAATGCCAAAGGTGGAGGTTTGTCCGTTTATATTCAGAACCACATTCCTGTAAAGCTTAGAGAGGATCTCATGTTAAATACTGTTGAAGTAATATGAATACAGGTTCCTCTGCCTCACCTAAAGCCCATTCTGGTGGGAATCTGCTATATACCACCAAGTGCATACAGTCAGTATCAGGATAACATGTGTGAAATGCTTGATAATATATGTAATATCAACAGAGAGGTATATTTTCTGGGTGATTTAAATATTGACTGTCTTTCATCAGGCTGCCCACTCAAGAGAAAGCTTCAACCTGTAACTAGTGCCTGCAACCTGGTTCAGGTTATCAGTCAACCTACCCGGGTAGTTACAAACAGCACAGGAATGCAATCATCAACATGTATTGATCACATCTTTACTAATGCTGCAGACATTTGCTTTAAAGCAGTATCCAATTCCATCGGATGTAGTGATCACAATATAGTAGCCATATCTAGGAAAACCAAAGTTCCAAAGGCTGGGCCTAATATAGTGTATAAGAGGTCAGACAAAAAGTTCTGTAGTGATTCCTATGTTGTTGATGTAAAGAATATTTGTTATTTGTTGGTCTGTGGTGGGTAATGAAGAGCAACCAGACGCTGCACTTGACACATTTATGAAATTGCTTATCCCAGTCACTAATAAGCATGGGCCCATTAAGAAGATCACTATAAAAACTGTTAAATCCCCATGGATTGATGAGGAATTGAAAAATGGTATGGTTGAGAGGGATGAGGCAAAAGGAATGGCAAATAAGTCTGGCTGCACAACCGAATGGGAAACGTATTGCGAATTGAGAAATCATGTAACTAAACTGAATAAAAAGAAGAAGAAACTACACTATGAAACAAAGATAGCTATTGGAGCACCTTAAAGGAAATGTTGGGAAAAAAGACAAACTCAGCTCCATCCTTCATTGAATCAGATGACTCATTCATCACAAAACCCAATGATATTGCCAACTACTTCCGTAACGTCAGTGTGAAGAGGTGAAAAAAGTATTGTTCTATATAAACAATGACAAGCCACTGGGGTCTGACAACTTGGATGGAAAATTACTGAGGATAATATCAAACGATATTGCCACTCCTATTTGCCATATCTTCAATTTAAGCCTACTAGAAAGTGTGTGCCCCCAGGCCTGCAGGGAAGCACAAGTCGTTCTACTACCTAAGAATAGTAAAGCCCCCTTTACTGGCTCAAATAGCCGGACCAATCAGCCTGTTACCAACATTTAGTAAACTTTTGCCAAAAATACTGTTTGACCAGATACAATGCTATTTTACTGTAAACAAATTGACAACAGACTTTCAGCACACTTATAGAGAAGGACATTCAACAAGCACAGCACTTACACAAATTACTGATGATTGGCTGAGAGAAATTGATGATACAAATATTGTGGGGTCTGTTTTGTTAGACTTCAGTGTGGCTTTTGACACTATCGATCAAATCAAATCAAATCAAATCAAATCAAATTTTATTGGTCACATGCGCCGAATACAACAAGTGCAGACATTACAGTGAAATGCTTACTTACAGCCCTTAACCAACAGTGCGTTTATTTTAAACAAAAAAAGTAAGAATAAAACAACAACAAAAAAAAAAAGTGTTGAGAAAAACAAAGAGCAGAAGTAAAATAAAGTGACAGTAGGGAGGCTATATATACAGGGGGGTAACGGTGCAGAGTCAATGTGCGGGGCACCGGCTAGTTGAGGTAGTTGAGGTAATATGTACATGTGGGTAGAGTTAAAGTGACTATGCATAAATACTTAACAGAGTAGCAGCAGCGTAAAAAGGATGGGGTGGGGGGGCAGTGCAAATAGTCCGGGTAGCCATGATTAGCTGTTCAGGAGTCTTATGGCTTGTGGGTAGAAGCTGTTGAGAAGTCTTTTGGACCTAGACTTGGCACTCCGGTACCGCTTGCCGTGCGGTAGCAGAGAGAACAGTCTATGACTAGGGTGGCTGGAGTCTTTGACAATTTTGAGGGCCTTCCTCTGACACCGCCTGGTATAGAGGTCTTGGATGGCAGGGAGCTTTGCCCCAGTGATGTACTGGGCCGTACGCACTAGTCTGTTGCCGGAAAAAAGTATGTGTTATGGCTTTACACTCCCTGCTATATTGTGGATAAAGAGTTACCTGTCTAACAGAACACAGAGGGTGTTCTTTAATGGAAGCCTCTCCAACATAATCCAGGTAGAATCAGGAATTCCCAGAGCAGCTGTCTAGGCCCCTTACTTTTTTCAATCTTTACTAACGACATGCCACTGGCTTTGAGTAAAGCCAGTGTGTCTATGTATGCGGATGACTCAACATTATACACGTCAGCTACTACAGCGACTGAAATGACTGCAACACTTAACAATGAGCTACAGTTCGTTTCAGAATGGGTGGCATGGAATAAGTTGCTCCTAAATATTTCAAAAACGAAAAGCGTATTTGGGACAAATCATTCACTAAACCCTAAACCTCAACTAAATCTTGTAATGAATAATGTGTAAATTGAGCATGTTGAGGTGAATAAACTACTTGAAGTAACCCTGGATCGTAAACTGTCATGGTCAAAACATATTGATACAACAGTAGCTAGGATGGGGAGAAGTCTTTCTATAATAAAGCGCTGCTCTACCTTCTTAACAACACTATCAACAAGGCAGGTCCTACAGACCCTAGCTTTGTCGCACCTGGACTACAGTTCAGTTGTGTGGTCAGGTGCCACAAAGTGGGACTTAGGAAAATTACAATTGGCTCATAACAGGGCAGCAGGGCTGGCCCTTGGATGTACACAGAGAGCTAACATTAATAAAATGCATGTCAATCTCTCCTGGCACACACGATAACATACGCACTATACACACGTGGATTTTGTGTTGTAGATATGTGGTAGTAGAGTAGGGGCCTGAGGACACACACTTAATGTGTTGTGAAATCTGTTGTGAATGTATTGTAATGTTTTTAAAATTGTATAACTCCCTTAATTTTGCTGGACCCCAGGAAGAGTAGCTGCTGCCTTGGCATTAGCTAATGGGGATCCATAATAAATACAAATACAAATACTAGAGGCTGTTCGCCTACTAATCTCACTGCAACCCCTCTCCAGGTCTCTGATCACTACTTTGTTTCCTTTTTTGTGTCCCTTTCCTCCAACCCTAGCCACCCAGCCCCTACCCAGATGGTCATGTGACGTCGAATCTTCACTCTCTATGTCCCACTACTCTCTCCTCTTCTATCCTATTATCTCTTCTGCTAAATCCTTTTCCCTCCTGTCTCCTTATTCTGCCTCTTCGATCCTAATCTCCTCCCTTGCCACATCCTATGACTCACACTATCCCCTTTCCTCCCTGCCGGCTCAGCCCTATCATACTTTCACTCCCTCCTCTCTACCTTCTCTTCCTCTGTATCCACTTTCTATCACTCTAAATTTCAAGCTTCTGCCTCTAACCATAGGAAACTATTTTCCACCTTCTCCTCCCTCCTTAATCCTCCACCATTCCTCCCTCTCTGCAGATGACTGTGTCAACCACTTTGAAAAGAAGGTTGACGACATCCACTCCTCATTCACTCAGCCTATTGAGTCCAATGGTCCCACTCACACAGAACTACCCTATGCCTTGACCTCTTTCTCCCCTCTCTCTCCATATGAAATCCTGCGACTAGTGTGGTCCGGCCGCCCGACAACCTGCCCACTCAACCCCATTCCCTCCTCCCTTTTCCAGACCATTTCTGGAGACCTTCTCCCATTCCTCCACTCATCGTCTCATCCTTGACCACTGGATGCATCCCCTCTGACTTCAAAATGGCCTGAGTCACTCCCCTCCTCAAGAAACCAACACTTGCCTCATCTGGCGTAAAAAACTACAGACCGGTATCCCTTCTTTCTTTTCTTTCCAAACACTTGAGCATGCTGTCTCTGACCAACTCTCTCACTATTTCACTCCCCGGTGTCCCCCTCCCAGAGTGCAATGAACCTTGGCATGACCCTGGACAACACCCTGTAGTTCTCTGCAAACATCAAAGCAGTGACTCGCTCCTGCAGGTGCATGCTCTACAACATCCGCAGAATACGACCCTCCCTTACACAGAAAGCAGTGCAGGTCCTAATCCAGGAGCTTGTCATCTCCCATCTGGACTATTGCAATTTACTGTTTGCTGGGCTCCCCGCTTGTGCCATCAAGTCCCTGCAACTTATCCAGAACTGCACTGGCTTCCAGTCAAAGCTCACATCCACTACAAGACCATGGTACTTGCCTACGGAGCTGCCTTCAGGCTATGCTCAAACCCTTCACACCAACTCGAGCACTCGGTTCTGCCACCTCTGGTCTCTTGGCCCTTCTAACCCTACGGGAGGGCAGCTCCCGCTCAGCCCAGTCCAAGCTCTTCTCTGTCCTGGCATCCCAATGGTGGAACCAGCTTCCCTCTGAAGCTAGGACAGCAGAGTCCCTGCCCATCTTCCGAAAACATCTGAAACCCTACCTCCCCCTCGCAACACCTCCCCCTGCCCCCCACTTTTGTGAACTAACACTTGAACTTGACTTTTTTCCCCCTCTCTAGCTCTGACCTTGCTGATAGCTATTTTATTGAGGAAAATGTACTTACTATGACTGTGATATGTGGCTGGCCCACCAAGCTATCTTAAGATGAATGCACTAATTGTAAGTTATGGTGGGGTATGCAAAATGTGTCAACTTTGAGCACCTTTATCTCCCGCATGTTTTGTCATTCAGGTCCAAAAAGTAACCTTTTGACCACTTCTTCTATGGCAGACATGTATGGAAACTGTTGTTTAAATCAAAAGGGATGCTGTTAAAAATTGATTGAATTGAAATGGATTTACCCTATAACGTTTAACACACTGAGATACAGTTAGCTATAGCTAACAGGAATCTCTTATAGGTGAAAAGTCCACAACCCCTTTAACTTCCATGTTTGTCAGTCAATCTTCTTTCCTTTGTCTTCTCTTCTTCTCCAATTCTGACTCCGACACTACCTCTTCCTCTTAGTGATGGCCTCATCTCTTTTTTCCTCTATGTCTCTCTCTCTCTCTCTCTCTCCCTCCCTCTTAAAACTTGGCACCTCTCTCCCACTGGCTCGCAGGGGTAGTAAAAGTTAATGTATGCTACTGGAGAGTAGTCAGGGTATTCTTAAGCAGTAATAACAGCCTCTCTGGGAATTACACCAGATTAAGGAACTGTATCTGGCAGCATTAACATAAAAACGCTCCAAAAGCCCCACTAATTTGACTGCTGGAAGACTTACTTCACCCAAGAAACACCAACAAAGCATCATCCCTCTTTCCTTCCAAAAACCTTATCAGCACTATTTACATGTAGCTAGGATGCAACCATCTTAAAAATTAGGCATACGTAATGGGTTTGATTTCTGGTCAAACAGATGTTCAATTGAGTACAGGCTTAACTGAGTGACAACAAAGACAGAATGAAATATGGAATTTTATTGAATAGTTTGCGGTATGGCCTTGTCTCCGAGGTATGCTCCTCTGAGCCGGATCGTAATGACAGGTTCCGATGATGGGCCTTCAGTTGGTGGGAAGGTGGATGATCGTTGGAAGACTGTTGCTGCAAAACAGCAAGTGAGAGACAAGGGGTGAGTCGACATTTAAAAACTCCCCTAGTATTATTGCACTAGTGAGCCCATAGGTTAGTTGGAAGCCTAGTGTGCTGTACTCATTGGCTGAAGTTAATAGGTGACTGACATTTTGCACGCTTGCTAATGGTAAAGAGGAGGAGAGATATGACGCTATCAAAATTGAGCTCAGGTGCATCCTGTTTCCATTGATCATCCTTGAAATGTTTCTACAACTTGCTTGGACATGATTTGGAAAGGTCCACACCTGTCTATATAAGGTCCCACAGTTGACAGTGCATGTCAGAGCAAAAACAAAAGCCACTCCTCAGTAAAAGGCACATGACAGCCCGCTTGGAGTTTGCCAAAAGGCACCTAATGGACTCTCAGACCATGAGAAACAAGATTATCTGGTCTGATGAAACCAAGATTGAACTCTTTGGCCTGAATGCCAAGCGTCACGTCTGGAGGAAACCTGGCACCATCCCTATGGTGAAGCATGGTGGTGGCAGCATCATGCTGTGGGGATGTTTTTCAGCGGCAGGGACTGGGAGACTAGTCAGGATCGAGGGAAAGATGAACGGAGCAAAATACAGTGAGATCCTTGATGAAAACCTGCTCCAGAGCGTAAATGTGATATTTACGTTTTTTATTGTTAATACATTTGCTAATAAAATGTCTAAAAACCTGTTGTTACTAATGGCAGTCAGGCTACCTCTGGCGAGCACATGGAGGGCTGTGCGGCCCCCCAAAGAAATGCCACCCCACACCATGACTGACCCACCGCCAAACCGGTCATGCTGGAGGATGTTGCAGGCAGCAGAACGTTCTCCACGGCGTCTCCAGACTCTGTCACGTCTGTCACATGTGCTCAGTGTGAACCTGCTTTCATCTGTGAAGAGCACAGGGTGCCAGTGGCGAATTTGCCAATCTTGGTGTTCTCTGGCAAATGCCAAACGTCCTGCACGGTGTTGGGCTGTAAGCACAACCCCCACCTGTGGACGTCTGGCCCTCATACCACCCTCATGGAGTCTGTTTCTGACCGTTTGAGCAGACACATGCACATTTGTGGCTTGCTGGAGGTCATTATGCAGGGCTCTGGCAGTGCTCCTCCTGCTCCTCCTTGCACAAAGGCGGAGGTAGCGGTCCTGCTGCTGGGTTGTTACCCTCCTACGGCCTCCTCCACGTCTCCTGATGTACTGGCCTGTCTCCTGGTAGCGCCTCCATGCTCTGGACACTACGCTGACAGACACAGCAAACCTTCTTGCCACAGCTCACATTGATGTGCCATCCTGGATGAGCTGCACTACCTGAGCCACTTGTGTGGGTTGTAGACTCCGTCTCATGCTACCACTAGAGTGAAAGCACCGCCAGCATTCAAAAGTGACCAAAACATCAGCCAGGAAGCATAGGAACTGAGAAGTGGTCTGTGGTCACCACCTGCAAAACCAGTCCTTTATTGGGGGTGTCTTGCTAATTGCCTATAATTTCCACCTGTTGTCTATTCCATTTGCACAACAGCATGTGAAATGTATTGTCAATCAGTGTTGCTTCCTAAGTGGACAGTTTGATTTCACAGAAGTGTGATTGACTTGGAGTTACATTGTGTTGTATAAGTGTTCCCTTTATTTTTTTTGAGCAGTGCATATCATATAAAGTGTAGTAGAATTGCATGAATAAAAGGAAAATCATTTCCTGTGTGTTTTCTTGCATATACCAACTCCCCAGAGACACCCGCAGAGAGTGGGGTCACAGCCAGGATCACCATTGTACAGTGTCCCTGGAGCAATTAGGATTTAGTGACTTGCTCAAGGGCACAGTGACAGATTATTTGATTTATTTCACCTTGTTGGCTCCGGTATTCGAAACCAGCAACCTTTCGGTTACGCTCTAACCTTGTGGCTACGTGCCACCCATGTGTGTGCCTGTGTGTGCATACATGCATGTGTGTGTGTGTGTGTTCGTTTCCGCTTGTGTTTGTCTCCCACTATTCCCCTCTCTCCGTACACCATATCCGATAGCCTCTGTTGTGATCTATGGCTTAATGAAACTTTTATTACTTCACTCAGTAAAACAGATTAAGGGTGCTTAATTTCCTATGTTTCATCCTGAACTGCTGGTGTCGAGGAGAGCTTCCTGAGCTGGCGGAACGAGACAGGGAAACATTTACCCATTAGGAAGAACAGATACATACAGGGATACAGAACAGAGGAGGGTCTCTGTGCCCTGTCTCTCTCTGTCTGTTTCTCTTTTTTTTCTCTCTTTCACTCATTCTCCTTATCCCTCCTATATCCCTCTCTTGTTTAAATTAACAGGGTAATGACTAACATCTCAAGAAGCTTGGGGAAAACAGCGAGGAGAGAGAGAGAAAGAAGGAAAGAGAGAGATGGGGGAGATAGAGAGAAAGAGAGGGGAGAGAAGAAATGGTAATGGGTTGAAATGAATGAGCGCTGATCAAGGTTTGTGAACAGGGAAATGGATGAAATGTAAAGCAAATCAGAGCTAATTAACGTTCCGCCGTGCTAGCGCCTAGCCTAGCACGCTACGCTATCACACAGGTTCCATGCTGCCGTTTTTAACGGAAATTACCCCATTAACTCTTCACTCTTCACTGCACTCTTTAGTTGGTGTAACTGCTCTCTGAATATTCTGCTGGCGTATCCAATTTTAAGCCTTTAACCCTTTACACCAGAGCCTTTACACCCTTTACTCTCAGTGCTTGAGGCGTCACTACAGACCCCCTGGTTCAATTCCAGGCTGTATCACAACCGGCCGTGATTGGGAGTCCCATAGGGCGGCGCACAATTGGCCCAGCGTCGTCCGGGTTTGGCCGGTGTAGGCCGTCAATGTAAATAAGAATTTGCTCTTAACTGACTTGCCTAGTTAAATAAAGGTAAAAAAAAACACTTGTGGGAATTGGCCTATATGGACAGGGCTAAATTGAAATATTCCTTAAAGAAGTAATATGAAAAGCATATGCATAACCATGGTAGCAATTGAAAGGGAACAGTTTGGAGATAAAGAAAAAATTATTAGACCAAAGTTGAGAACAAAACAGTTCACCTGACACAAGACTGAATCAAAACATTACACTGTTTATTTTATGTGCATTTTACAATTACTGTACTCTTCGCCGCATTTGTTGATAACTACATCTGAAAATACTCTTGATACATTCAGTAACATGATAAGACTATTCCTGGAAAATGTGTGGTAGACAAAAAAATTACAAGGGTTTGACTGAGATGACTAACTGATGTATCCAAGTGGCCACACACCTCTCCAAAGTGTGCACAGTTACTAAGCAATTTCAATGCACTTTTATGACTCAAAAATAAGTCTTCAACTATAAGGTACTTTTTTTTAGCTCTCCTAGCTGTGCCGTTGAGGAATTAGAACAAGAACAAGCAGACAACCCCGCATCCCCCGATATCACATAATTACTTTAGTTGTTTACGCAATTCAAAAACAGGTCAGGTGGGCATGATTTGAAAGCTTGTTCTATTGCCAACATGACTAGCTAAGTAATTTTAGTGCACATAGATCGGAGTCATGAGTGCATTCAGTTGCGTTTGCTGCACAAATGTTCTTCACAATAAGCAAACATAGCCTCATTCTGTTCAGAACAACCCAGGGTATGACGCAATGTCATTTTGTTACTGTACATAAAACACAGTGATCATTGACACTGTATATGAGTTTTATGATTTGGAAATGTTAAGTGCACATTTGGACTCATGGGGATTTGGCTTGCTTGTATGACATCAAAGCGGTATTTATTATTATCCTCAACATCTCATCTTTCAAAATACATTTACAGCATTTCCCCCATAAAAGTTGCCCAATTACCGGAAGGGATGGGGCAATTTCTTGTCACACACAGTGCTCAAGTTAGGAACGGCTGTCAGTCAAAACCCATACAACGCTGGATCAGGCACCGGTGGAGTGGACTGCTCTGGCTCCGGAGTGGAGCAGCTGGAACGGGCACGGGCCGTGCCGGACTGGACACACACACCACCGGTCTGGTGCGAGGAGCAGGCACATGCCGGACCGGACTGGGAACACGCACCACAGGCCTGGTGCGAGGAGCAGGAACGGGCCGGGCAGGACTGGGAACACGCACCACTGGCTTGGTGCGAGGAGCAGGAACAGGCCGGGCTGGACTGGCGACACGCACCACAGGCTTGGTGCGAGGAGCAGGAACAGGCCGGGCCGGACTGGCGACACGCACCACTGGCTTGGTGCGGGGAGCATGTACGGGGAGTACCGGGCTGGCGACACGCACCACTGGCTTGGTGCGGGGAGCAGGTACGGGCCGGGCCGGACTGGGAACACGCACCACTGACCTGGTGCGAGGAGCAGGAACGGGCCGGACCGGACTGAGAACACGCACCACTGGCCTGGTGCGAGGAGCAGGAACGGGCCGGGCCGGACTGGGAACACGCACCACTGGCCTGGTGCGAGGAGCAGGAACGGGCCGGGCCGGACTGGGAACACGCACCACTGGCTTCGTGCGAGGAGCAGGAACAGGGCCGTACCGGGCTAGCGGCACGCACCACTGGCTCAACCACTAGTTCAACAAATTCCACTATACAACCAATTCCAGTACAACAAAATTCCAGCACATAACCAATTCTGGTACAACGGAATCCAATATACAACCAATTCCAATACAACACATTTCACTAAAACCAATTCCAGTTTATATTCACTAGACGAAAAACATGGTTATTTGAAGTTCACTGTATAGTATCACAAATAGAATTGCCATGATGACACACACACACACCAACAAGATATCACAGTCTGATTTCATGTCCCGATGTCCTTGGACAAACGTATACTGACTTCATCTCCTGACGTTCTGTGACAAATGTGTTACATTTAGGCACCCAGAAACAACTCTACTGTTAAGTTTAGGCATTAATTCCGACTTGTTAAGTTAAGGATTAAGGTTTGTGATTGGGTTAAAACCTTAGGCATGAATTCTGAATGGGCTTGCTAAATTGTTGTGGATGGATGGTGGAGTGGTCTTAGCCGTGAGCTCCTGCTCTGTAGACCCGGGAGACCTGCACAAACGTTGAATTTCACCTTGGATCTGGAGTGATCCCTCTGCCCAAACACACAACCACCTACCCCCTCCTCTACTATTATTCCATTGACAGCTCCATGGTTTACTCCCAGGGACCTCGTCATTGTTGACCAGCCAGAAAGAGACCAATGTACTCCTGTCTACTACAATGACTAGTCTAGAGGCTTCTATGGACTTTACTACAAACTGATAGCCCCAACCCTATCAATGTGAATGGCACAACACTGACTCATATGCATACACACACACACCCGCACTGATGATGATTCAACCCTATCAATGTCAATGGCGCATGCAACACACACACTGATGATGATCGGATGTCAATGGCCCCATGTGGAGGTGTGATGCTCTGATATTGTCATCAGAAGTGTCAGGTCTTCACTACAGCTGATGCTTTGAGTCTGACCCTGTCGACGCGTTGTCAGTGATGACCATTCTCTAAAGGGTTAACGGGTAGGCATCAGCTCGAGGGGAGGGGGGAGTTTGTGTCTTCTGTCACACACACACAAGCGTGCATGCCCACGCGCACACACACACGGGCCTCAGGGGTGGGGGTTGATGAGTCGAAGGGTGGGTGTTTACTCCAAATAATCAATGGATTCTGACAGGCTCTACATTGTCTGGTTACCAAGGCCATATTGAGTGAAGAGGCCAACACACTATATTGCTCATACATGCTTCCTATACAGTGGGGAAAAAATGTATTTAGTCAGCCACCAATTGTGCAAGTTCTCCCACTTAAAAAGATGAGAGAGGCCTGTAATTTTCAACATAAGTACACGTCAACTATGACAGACAAATTGAGGAAAAAAAATCCAGAAAATCACATTGTAGGATTTTTAATGAATTTACAAATTATGGTGGAAAATATGTATTTGGTCACCTGCAAACAAGCAAGATTTCTGGCTCTCACAGACCTGTAACTTCTTATTTAAGAGGCTCCTCTGTCCTTCACTTGTTACCTGTATTAATGGCACCTGTTTGAACTTTTTATCAGTATAAAAGACACCTGTCCACAATCTCAAACAGTCACACACCAAACTCCACTATGGCCAAGACCAAAGAGCTGTCAAAGGACACCAGAAACAAAATTGTAGACCTGCACCAGGCTGGGAAGACTGAATCTGCAATAGGTAAACATCTTGGTTTGAAGAAATCAACTGTGGGAGAAATTATTAGGAAATGGAAGACATACAAGACCACTGATAATCTCCCTCGATCTGGGGCTCCACGCAAGATCTCACCCCGTGGGGTCAAAATGATCACAAGAACAGTGAGCAAAAATCCCAGAACCACACGGGGGGACCTAGTGAATGACCTGCAGAGAGCTGGGACCAAAGTAACAAAGCCTACCATCAGTAACACACTACGCCGCCAGGGACTCAAATCCTGCAGTGCAAGACGTGTCCCCCTGCTTAAGCCAGTACATGTCCAGGCCCATCTGAAGTTTGCTAGAGTGCATTTGGATGATCCAGAAGAGGATTGGGAGAATGTCATATGGTCAGATGAAACCAAAATATAACTTTTTGGTAAAAACTCAACTCGTCGTGTTTGGAGGACAAAGAATGCTTAGTTGCATCCAAAGAACACCATGCCTACTGTGAAGCATGGGGGTGGAAATATTATGCTTTGGGGCTGTTTTTCTGCAAAGGGACCAGGACGACTGATCCGTGTAAAGGAAAGAATGAATGGGGCCATGTATCGTGAGATTTTGAGTGAAAACCTCCTTCCATCAGCAAGGGCATTGCAGATTAAACGTGGCTGGGTCTTTCAGCATGACAATGATCCCAAACACACCGCCCGGGCAACGAAGGAGTGGCTTCGTAAGAAGCATTTCAAGGTCCTGGAGTGGCCTAGCCAGTCTCCAGATCTCAACCCCATAGAAAATCTTTGGAGGGAGTTGAAAGTCTGTGTTGCCCAGCGACAGCCCCAAAACATCACTGCTCTAGAGAAGATCTGCATGGAGGAATGGGCCAAAATACCAGCAACAGTGTGTGAAAACCTTGTGAAGACTTACAGAAAACGTTTGACCTGTGTCATTGCCAACAAAGGGTATATAACAAAGTATTGAGAAACTTTTGTTATTGACCAAATACTTATTTTCCACCATAATTTGCAAATAAATTCATTAAAAATCCTACAATGTGATTTTCTGGATTTTCTTTTCTCATTTTGTCTGTCATAGTTGACGTGTACCTATGATGAAAATGACAGGCCTCTCTCATCTTTTTAAGTGGGAAAACTTGCACAATTGGTGGCTGACTAAATACTTTTTTTCCCCACTGTATGTAAGGCTCTTGTGTATGGAATTCTGTTGAAATTCAATACAACGTATACTTTTCTTTTTAAAGATACAGCAGTAAAGTGACATAGGAGACAGATAGTAGGGGTGTAGACATGAAGTGGCCGAGACAGGGCTCGAAGTGAGCATATGTGATCGGGAGTCGAGAGCACTACCGTTCGACCAGACTCCGGCATTATACTGTACTGTATAATAGTTTGACAACCCTGTTTGTAAGCTTTTAAATGATATCAATCTCAACCGATTATCTTTTCCAGTGATGAAGACATGGATGTCTCATGGTATTGTGGGGTATGCAAAATGTGTCTACTTTGAGCACCTTTATTCAGGTCCAAAATGTCACTTTCTGAGCACTTCTACAATGGGCAAATATGTATGGAACGTTTCGTTCAAATCAAAAGGGGTGCTGTCAAAAAGTGATTGAATTCAAATGGATTTACCCAGCTGACTGATTCTCAAGACTCAGCCAAATAAATGTAGAATAACGTTCTACACACAAAATTAGGCCATAGGCTATGTAAAATAACCTGGTAGGCCTATGCTTTTTTTGCATAGGCTGTTTAAAAAAATGTTATGCTGAAGTGGCCTCTCAAAAAGCACAGTGCATCAATGCTTCCCGGACTAAGGCATTTTCTGACCTTCGTCACAAATTGGCTACAGACTGAGAAGGCTCTCTCGGCCTCCACAGAGGTGGCCTGGATCCTGGTAAGCACCTCAAACAGGTGCTGCAGGCATTTTGACCTTTGTTTGTTACTTAGACAGGATTTTCAGCAGGTTGGTTTTGTATTCGGCCTCGTTGGAATTAATTTTAGTAAAGCTTTGCCCTACAGACATTTTTTGAATGAATAAAAGTAGGTAGGCCTACAGTTAGCTCTAAAGTAGGGAAAATGTTGTTACCGTATTAACTGCATTTCAATTTCGTGTGTAGAGTTTCAGCATAAACAATGCGTGCGCTTTGCATTTATGGCAACTTTGTGTAAGTTAATACGGTAGGCTACAACAACCCACACACACTGAGCATTAATTATTGATAATGCAGATAGCAGAGCAGAGAAGGTCGTATAAAGACAGATTTAGACATTGCATATAATTGAACAGTTCCATTTCTATTTTCTTTGTATGTATTTTTTCATTTTTTTTTGTATTTTTTTTAAGGGGTAGATCAGCTTAATATTGCAGATAGACTGTAACTTCCATCAATGTAATTGTCTGCATCACTTCCAATCCCCCATGTAAAAATATATATATATATATATATATATATATATATATATATATATATATATATATATATATATATATATATATATATATATATATATATATATATATATACACATATATACATACACACATACATATATATACACACATACATACATACACACATACATACATGCATACATACATACATACATACATACATTCATACATACATACATACATACACAGATACATACATACATAAATACATATATATATATATACATATCCTTTAAAAAAAGATATTCCCCTTTATTACTTTCCAACCCCACCACCCTTTCCCTACTTGGAGTAAACTAGTGAACAACAATGCTTAGCCCTCTACTTCCAGCTTATACTTATTATCTACATTTTATGGACACAGTCAATTTTACAATAATTATATTTTGTTTGTTTTTTCTCCTGAACTTCTTCTACTCTCAACCTCTCCAATTATTTTCATGATGTCCATCCGGTTTGCTTCTATATAACTGTGCTCTTTCACAAAAGCTCCCAACCTACAACCTATATACTTATTATGGACACAGTATGCTTACATTATTAGTTATCTTGTTGTTAGTTGTTATTAGTCCCATCCTTCAATTCCATTCAACACCACCCATTTTTCTCTTAACACCATCCATATTGGATTTATATTTGCCATATATTTTTCAACTGTACTGTGATGTTTTACAAAAGTTCTGAACCTTTCTATTCTCATTGTTTCTACAGATCGTGAATTGAAAATAAACATTTTTGCTAAAAGTATTATTATATTATTGATAGATTGACTATGACTTTTCAGATCACCCAGTAATGCTATCTGCAAGGTTAGCTCCAGGTAAATATTGCAATCCTTTAGCCATTCCTGGACCTGTGTCCAAAAACAAGCTACAAATGGACAGTCCCAAAACGAATGATCTAATGATTCTGTCTCTTCACAGCAATATCTGCAGAGCTGGGAAGATTGTATCCCCCATATAAATAACATTCTATTGGTCGCAAGAATTTTATATAATACGTTTTGAATCCGGTGTCGTTTTGCATATCAGTTCATAAACACTATGCCATGGGATCGGTATGTCAAAAATCTCTTCCCAACTATTTTGTAATCTATATGGGACGTCTGTCAATCCTTTTGTTCTCAAATGAAACTGGTATACTTTTTTATTTATCACAGTTTTCCTTAACCAATTATCAATCAATCAATTTTATTTTATATAGCCCTTCGTACATCAGCTAATATCTCGAAGTGCTGTACAGAAACCCAGCCTAAAACCCCAAACAGCTAGTAATGCAGGTGTAGAAGCACGGTGGCTAGGAAAAACTCCCTAGAAAGGCCAAAACCTAGGAAGAAACCTAGAGAGGAACCAGGCTATGAGGGGTGGCCAGTCCTCTTCTGGCTGTGCCGGGTGGAGATTATAACAGAACCATGCCAAGATGTTCAAAAATGTTCATAAGTGACAAGCATGGTCAAATAATAATCAGGAATAAATCTGTTGGCTTTTCATAGCCGATCATTAAGAGTTGAAAACAGCAGGTCTGGGACAGGTAGGGGTTCCATAACCGCAGGCAGAACAGTTGAAACTGGAATAGCAGCAAGGCCAGGCGGACTGGGGACAGCAAGGAGTCACCACGGCCGGTAGTCCCGACGCATGGTCCTAGGGCTCAGGTCTCTCAGTTGGCTTTTCATAGCCGATCATTAAGAGTTGAAAACAGCAGGTCTGGGACAGGTAGGGGTTTCGTAACCGCAGGCAGAACAGTTGAAACTGGAATAGCAGCAAGGCCAGGCGGACTGGGGACAGCAAGGTGTCAGCATGCCCGGTAGTCCTGACGTATGGTCCTAGGGCTCAGGTTCTCAGAGAGAAAGAGAGAACGAGAGAATTAGAGAGAGCATACTTAAATTCACACAGGACACTGGATAAGACAGGAGAAGTACTCCAGGTATAACCAACTAACCCCAGCCCCCGACACATAAACTACTGCAGCATAAATACTGGAGGCTGAGACAGGAGCGGTCCGGAGACACTGTGGCCCCATTCCGAAGAAACCCCGGACAGGGCCAAACAGGAAGGATATAACCCCACCCACTCTGCCAAAGCACAGCCCCCGCACCACTAGAGGGATATCCTCAACCACCAACTTACAATCCTGAGACAAGGCCGAGTATAGCCCACAGAGGTCTCCACCACAGCACAAACCAAGGGGGGCGCCAACCCAGACAGGAAGATCACGTCAGTAACTCAACCCACTCAAGTGACGCACCCCTCCTAGGGACGGCATGAAAGAGCACCAGCAAGCCAGTGACTCAGCCCCTGTAACAGGGTTAGAGGCAGAGAACCCCAGTGGAGAGAGGGGAACCGGCCTGGCAGAGACAGCAAGGGCTGTTCGTTGCTCCAGAGCCTTTCCGTTCACCTTCACACTCCTGGGCCAGACTACACTCAATCATATGACCTACTGAAGAGATAAGTCTTCAGTAAAGACTTAAAGGTTGAGACCGAGTCTGCGTCTCTCACATGGGTAGGCAGACTGTTCCATAAAAATGGAGATCTATAGGAGAAAGCCCTGCCTCCCGCTGTTAGCTTAGAAATTCTAGGGACAATTAGGAGGCCTGCGTCTTGTGACCGTAGCGTACGTATTGGTATGTACGGCAGGACCAACTCGGAAAGATAGGTAGGAGCAAGCCCATGTAACGCTTTATAGGTTAACAGTAAAACCTTGAAATCAGCCCTTGCCTTAACAGGAAGCCAGTGTAGGGAAGCTAGCACTGGAGTAATATGATCAAATTTCTTGGTTCTAGTCAGGATTCTAGCAGCCGTATTTAGCACTAACTGAAGTTTATTTAGTGCTTTATCCGGGTAGCCGGAAAGTAGAGCATTGCAGTAGTCTAACCTAGAAGTAACAAATGCATGGATTAATTTTTCTGCATCATTTTTGGACAGAAAATTTCTGATTTTTGCAATGTTACGTAGATGGAAAAAAGCTGTCCTTGAAACAGTCTTGATATGTTCGTCAAAAGAGAGATCAGGGTCAAGAGTAACGCCGAGGTCCTTCACAGTTTTATTTGAGACGACTTTACAACCATCAAGATGAATTGTCAGATTTAACAGAAGATCTCTTTGTTTCTTGGGACCTAGAACAAGCATCTCTGTTTTGTCCGAGTTTAAAAGTAGAAAGTTTTCAGCCATCCACTTCCTTATGTCTGAAACACAGGCTTCTAGCGAGGGCAATTTTGGGGCTTCACCATGTTTCATTGAAATGTACAGCTGTGTGTCATCCGCATAGCAGTGAAAGTTAACATTATGTTTTCGAATAACATCCCCAAGAGGTAAAATATATAGTGAAAATAATATAGTGGTCCTAAAACGGAACCTTGAGGAACACCGAAATGTACAGTTGATTTGTCGGAGGACAGACCATTCACAGAGACAAACTGATATCTTTCCGACAGGTAAGATCTAAACCAGGCCAGAACTTGTCCGTGTAGACCAATTTGGGTTTCCAGTCTCTCCAAAAGAATGTGGTGATCGATGGTGTCAAAGGCAGCACTAAGGTCTAGTAGCACGAGGACAGATGCAGAGCCTCGGTCTGACGCCATTAAAAGGTCATTTACCACCTTCACAAGTGCAGTCTCAGTGCTATGATGGGGTCTAAAACCAGACTGAAGCATTTCGTATACATTGTTTGTCTTCAATGCAAGGCCGACAGACAAGTTCCTTACTTTCTCCCCCTTCCACTTTCCCCTTCCACTTTCCTCTTCCATTTTTGCGGTAAGGCTGCAATTATTTGGTTGTAATTTTGGGTAGAGCAGACATTTCCATATGTTTTTGTTAGCTGCATGTGCGACATAACTCCACCAGTCCTACCGATGATATCATGTACGAAGATTATACCTTTTTTTTTACATTTTGTCAAAAAAATTAGTTTTTTTGTCAATTAGTATATTTGAGTTTAACCACAATATTTGTTGCATTATTTGTTTTGTCGTTTCTGGAGGATTAAATTGAAATTGCAACCAACTTTCTATGGCTTGTTTTAGAAATAGTGATATTTGGGAGATTATTTCCTTTTCAAATAACTGAAAGTGAGAGGTTGTAATCTGAATAAAGGAAAAAAGGCCATTCTTGAACATTGGGTGAGACAATCTTACTAATTTGCTAGAGAACCAGTTCGGATTTAAGTATAACTTTTGTATGACTGAAGCTTTTAGTGATAGGTCTAATGTTTTAATATTTAATAATTTATGTCCTCTGAATTCATATTCATTATATAAATAGGCCCATTTAATTTTGTCTGGCTTGCCGTTCCAAATAAAATGGAATATTTTTTTCTCATATAATTTAAAAAACTGTTCGCTAGGCGTAGTCAAGACCATAAGCAAATAGGTAAACTGGGATAATACTAAAGAGTTAATCAGGGTGATTTTTCCACAAATTGACAGGTATTTACCTTTCCATGGTAGCAAGATCTTTCTATTAAAATGTATTGAAGTGAGACCATTTATTTCCTTTGGGATATGTATTCCGAGTATATCCACATCACCATCAGACCATTTTATTAGTAAACTACATGGTAATGTAAAAATTGTATTTTTTAGTGATCCAATACGTAATATAGTACATTTGTCATAATTTGGTTGTAATCCAGAGAGGTTAGAAAATGTATCTAGATCCTCTATGAGGCTGTGGAGGGATTCCATTTCACATCACGCTGTTCATATAAATAATGTATTATAATTTACCGTTTTCTCGCAGTTATTTATCCCGGGAAAAGGGAGTGGGTTTGGGCAGGAAATCTCGGTAACCCGATTTCCGCCATTAAACCCTAATGGTCAACAAATCTATCTCTCTCTCCCATATAGGCATGCACGAGCAGACCTTCACTCTCCTTCACTCTCCTATCTCTCCATCTCCCTCTATCCCTCTGTCCTTAGTGCGTACTGTCTTTGATGTCTTTGTTTGGAGTCTGAGACTGTCATTAGTCCATTGATTGCTTGTGATGTTGTGTGGTGTGTGTGTGTGTGTGTGTGTGAGGGGGAGAACGAGGGGGGAGAGGGAGGGGCAGGGCACTATATGAACAATGAGCAGGGTAATCGTAATGAATGCATCATCTGCATCATCTGCATACCATGGGACAGCAAAAGAACAGGACAGATTAACCATCACAATAGAGAGAGAGGGAGGGAGATAGATGGGGAGAGAGAGAGAGAGAGAGAGAGAGAGAGAGAGAGAGAGAGAGAGAGAGAGAGAGAGAGAGAGAGAGAGAGGACAAACACTTACCTGGAGGTGACAGCATTCCCTCCCCCATATGCCCCCCTAGGCACAACTACGACAACATAATCAACAAAAATGGGTCACAACTCCTGCAGCTCTGTCGCACACTGGGTATGTACATAGTCAATGGTAGGCTTCGAGGGGACTCCTATGGTAGGTACACCTATAGCTCATCTCTTGGCAGTAGTACTGTAGACTACTTTATCACTGACCTCAACCTAGAGTCTCTCAGAGCGTTCACAGTCAGCCCACTGACACCCCTATCAGACCACAGCAAAATCACAGTCTACTTGAACAGAGCAATACTCAATCATGAGGCATCAAAGCCAAAGGAACTGAATAATATTAAGAAATGCTATAGATGGAAGGAAAGTAGTGTTGAAACCTACCAAAAAACAATTAGGCAACAACAAATTCAATCCATTCTAGACAACTTCCTGGACAAAACGTTCCACTGTAATAGTGAAGGTGTAAACTTGGCTGTAGAAAACCTAAATAGTATATTTGACCTCTTAGCTTCCCTATCAAATCTAAAAAGCTCTAACAGAAAACCGAAGAAAAGTAACAACAGTGACAAATGGTTTGATGAAGAATGCAAAAACCTAAGAAAGAAATTGAAAAACCTATCCAACCAAAAACATAGAGACCCAGAACACCTGAGCCTTCACTATGGTGAATCACTAAAACAATACAGAAATACACTACGGAAAAAGAAGGAACAGCATGTCAGAAATCAGCTCAATGTAATTGAATAATCCATAGACTCTAACCACTACTGGGAAAATTGGAAAACACTAAACAAACAACAACACGAAGAGCTATCTATCCAAAACTGAGATGTATGGGTAAACCACTTCTCCAATCTTTTTGGCCCTATAACAGAGAACAAACAGCAAAAAAATATATATGATCAAAAGCAAGTCTTAGAATCAACTATTAGAGACTACCAGAACCCACTGGATTCTCCAATTACATTGAATGAACTACAGTCTTCTCATGCTTTGTTGATTTCAA
Organism: Coregonus clupeaformis; assembly: GCF_020615455.1. NCBI lineage: Eukaryota > Metazoa > Chordata > Actinopteri > Salmoniformes > Salmonidae > Coregonus > Coregonus clupeaformis. The sequence continues at coordinate 16,105,305 of NC_059210.1, read as the reverse complement.
AAAAGCTTTTGACTCAATTTGGCATGAGGGTATGCTATACAAATTGATGGAAAGTGGGGTTGGGGGAAAAACATATGACATTATAAAATCCATGTACACAAACAACAAGTGTGTGGTTAAAATTGGCAAAAAACACACACATTTCTTTCCACAGGGCCGTGGGGTGAGAAAGGGATGCAGTTTAAGCCCCACCCTCTTCAACATTTATATCAACGAATTGGCGAGGGCACTAGAACAGTCTGCAGCACCCGGCCTCACCCTACTAGAATCTGAAGTAAAATGTCTACTGTTTGCTGATAATCTGGTGCGTCTGTCACCAACCAAGGAAGGCCTACAGCAGCACCTACATCTTCTGCACAGAGTCTGTCAGACATGGGCCCTGACAGTAAGTCTCAGTAAGACAAAAATAATGGTGTTCCAAAAAAGGTCCAGTTGCCAGGACCACAAATACAAATTCCATCTAGACACCATTGCCCTAGAGCACACAAAAAACTATACATACCTCTACCTAAACATCAACGTCACAGGTAACTTCCACAAAGCTGTGAACGATCTGAGAGACAAGGCAAAAAGGGCCTTCTATGCCATCAAAAGGAACATAAAATTTGACATACCAATTAGGATCTGGCTAAACATACTTGAATCAGTTATAGAACCCATTGCCCTTTATGGTTGTGAGGTCTGGGGTCCGCTCACCAACCAAGAATTCACAAAATGGGACAAACACCAAATTGAGACTCTGCATGCAGAATTCTGCAAAAACATCCTCTGTGTACAACGTAAAACACCAAATAATGCATGCAGAGCAGAATTAGTCCAATACCCGCTAATGATCAAAATCCAGAAAAGAGCCGTTAAATTCTAGAACCACTTAAAAGGAAGCGATTCCCAAACCTTCCATAACAAAGCCATCACCTACAGAGAGATTAACTTGGAGAAGAGTCCCCTAAGTAAGCTGGTCCTGGGGCTCTGTTCACAAACACAAACAGACCCCACAGAGCCCCAGGCCAACAACAACAACCACAACACAATTAGATCCAACCTAATCATGAGAAAACACTGCCCACAAAATGAGGTGGAAACTGAGCTGCACTTCCTAACCTCCTGCCAAATGTATGACCATATTAGAGACACATATTTCCCTCAGATTACAGCGATCCACAAATAATTTGAAAACAAACCCAATTTTGATAAACTCCCTTATCTACTGGGTGAAAAATCACAGTGTGCCATCACAGCTGCAAGATTTGTGACCTGTTGCCACAAGAAAAGGGCAACCAGTGAAGAACAAACACAATTGTAAATACAACCCATATTTATGTTTATTTATTTTCCCATTTGTACTTTAACTATTTGCACATTGTTACAAAACTATATATATATATATATATATATATATATATATTGTGATGTCACGAGAGGCTGTGTCCTGGAGGGACGTTACATCCCCCTGAGGTGGCTGCAAACCCAGACAGCTATGGCTCCATCTGCTGGTATGGTCGGGAACTCCACCCCTCTATGGCCAATCTTCCCACGCAGCTGAAACAAATGAGGAGCTGATGAGCTGAAGGTTTGGGAAGGGAAGAGACACAGTCTCCAACCTGGGCTCTCTGGAGGACAAGAGTGCTGCACGTCCACTTCCATGAGGAATATAAGGATTTGGAGATACTTACCTTTGGGAAATACTCACCTTTGGATATATGCACCTGTGGAAATACGTGAGAGACATTTGGAAGGACTTTTTGCTGGGTTGGCCACTAGCTGCAACGTGGACTACAGTAAGGCTGGGGAAAAGTTATCGGAGCGAGTGAGAATTATGACTTTGGATGTGGAAGAGACATCCCTGAACTGTTAACCCTTAAAGAGCCACAAGAGAACAGAATTTTGTTATATTTTCGTTAATTTCCCAAGACCTATAATAAAATCCTTGTTTTGTTTGAACCTTGTCTCCTTGCACTACTTGAGCAATCCCGCTGAAAGCTGTGTAGCCTCTCGTGACGTCACAGATGGTGGAGAATACGGGCACGCTCAAGCGTTAATAGTGCATGTCAGAGGAGGATACCGAAGGTTTGATCACCCAGTTTTCCAAGTTGGACGTAGGCTCCCGCCGACTGAAATGGAGGACATATTGAAAGCCCTTGTTGCTGGCCAGCAAGCCCAGATGCAAGCAAACGTGGCTCTCTTGGAGGAGCAAAAGAAAGCCAACCTTCTGAAGGCAGAGGAATTGCAGTTGCAGAGACAGAGGGTGGTCCAAAATACCCGCCCAATAAAGGCAAGTGACTTTATATCTAAGATGGGAGCTACCGATGACATTGAGGCATACCTGCATGCATTTGAGGCCACGGCCACTAGGGAAGCCTGGCCCAAGCAACAGTGGGTTGGTCTGTTAGCCCCCTTTCTAACCGGGGAATCGCTGAATGCTGTCCGGGACCTGGGCCCTGACCAGGTTACTGACTATGATGCCCTGAAGTCTGAGATCCTCAGCAGATATGGACTCACAAAGTTTGGTATGGCCCAGCGCTTTCACAGCTGGACCTTCCAACCAGACCAACCTCCTCGGGCGCAGATGCATGAACTTGTCCGAATCGCAAGGAAATGGCTGGATCCGCAGAGGAATACAGCAGCGGCGGTGGTGGAGGCCGTTGTGGTGGATCGTTACCTACGCGCCCTGCCTTATGAGGCAAAACGGTTCATCAGTCAACAGGCCTTGACCACGGCTGATCTGACCGTGGAAGCTGTGGAAAAGTACCAGGCCACAGCGGAGATGCTGAATGCTTCCCGAAAAGACCCCAGGAGTGCGGCCCCACCACAAATGGGAAGAACCCGTCCAAAGGACCCCAAGGTCTCGAACCCAGCCACGTCAGGACTTATCCCGGCTCCAGGGGGAGCCAGAAACCAGACGGGTCCAAGAAGAGTACACCAGGAGGGGGAAACTCGACAGTGTTACCGGTGTGGGGAGATGGGACATATCTCCTGGCAGTGTGGGAAACCAGCCGATGAACCTATGCCCACTGCGGAGTCCTCCAGCTCAGCACCCACACACCGTTTTGCCTCGCTCTTGGGAGTCGTAGATGGCGGCCCAGATCGACCCCACCTGCCCGGTAACTGTGAATCACCATGATGTGGAGGCCTTACTGGATTCTGGTAGCCGGGCCACCCTGGTGCGTAAGGATTTGGTGGGCCCAACGTGTCTGACCCCCGGGGAAAGTCCTCCCAGTTTCCTGTGTCCATGGGGACACCAGAGAATACCCCATTACTGAACTTACAATGACCAGCACACGGGGAACCATACACACGACGGCGGGGGGTGGTTGATTCCCTCCCCGTCCCTGTCCTAATTGGACGAGACTGCCCAGCCTTTTACCCACTCTGGAGAGAGTCTCAGGAGAGGATAACCCGAGTACCTCGGAAACGGAGAGGCAAGACTCATCCTGGGAAGGCTCCGGTGCAATCCTCCGAGTTACTCACTCCCGCCCGGGCTCTGATAGGGATGGCAGGTGGCCAGACCGACACAGAGACGGAGCTACAGAATCTGGACAAAGAACTGTCTGGTCTGAAGGGGACCGCTGAGAGGTATCGTTTGTTAAAGCAACAGTTAGACATGAAGACAGAAGAGTTAGATATCCTCCAGGCTAAACTCCAACAGAGCTCCTTCCCTAAGCAACAGGAGGAGCTGGAGAGGCTGCGCAGGACCATCGAGGAGTGTGAGGAGACCCTGCGCAGTAGTAAGGAGGTCCAGAAGAAGGCAGAGGAGAAGTACAAGGTGTTGGAGAACAAGATGAAGAATGCGGAGGCAGAGAGAGAGAAGGAACTGAAAGCTGCTCAACAGAAGCTAAACTCTGCTAAAACCAAGGCTGATGCGTTCAGTAAGAAACTCAAGGAGAGACAACAGGAGGCTGAGTCCCTGGTCCTAGAGTTGGAGGAGTTGAAGAGAGAGCAGTCTGGCAAGCACCACGGCAATGCGGACGCCCTCTCCCGGCGTGATGCCTTCTTCGCTGCCTTTTACCCGACGAGGACGTCGGTCCCGAGGAGGGGGGATGTGTGATGTCACGAGAGGCTGTGTCCTGGAGGGACGTTACATCCCCCTGAGGTGGCTGCAAACCCAGACAGCTATGGCTCCATCTGCTGGTATGGTCGGGAACTCCACCCCTCTATGGCCAATCTTCCCACGCAGCTGAAACAAATGAGGAGCTGATGAGCTGAAGGTTTGGGAAGGGAAGAGACACAGTCTCCAACCTGGGCTCTCTGGAGGACAAGAGTGCTGCACGTCCACTTCCATGAGGAATATAAGGATTTGGAGATACTTACCTTTGGGAAATACTCACCTTTGGATATATGCACCTGTGGAAATACGTGAGAGACATTTGGAAGGACTTTTTGCTGGGTTGGCCACTAGCTGCAACGTGGACTACAGTAAGGCTGGGGAAAAGTTATCGGAGCGAGTGAGAATTATGACTTTGGATGTGGAAGAGACATCCCTGAACTGTTAACCCTTAAAGAGCCACAAGAGAACAGAATTTTGTTATATTTTCGTTAATTTCCCAAGACCTATAATAAAATCCTTGTTTTGTTTGAACCTTGTCTCCTTGCACTACTTGAGCAATCCCGCTGAAAGCTGTGTAGCCTCTCGTGACGTCACAATATATATATATATACATAATATGACATTTGAAATGTCTTTATTCTTTTGGAACTTCTGAGTGTAATGTTTACTGTTAATATTTATTTTTATTTCACTTTTGTTTACAATCTACTTCACTTGCTTTGGCAATGTTAACATACGTTTCCCATGCCAATAAAGCCCTTAAATTGAAATTGAATTGAATTGAATTGAATTGAATTGAGAGAGAGAGAGAGAGAGAGAAAGAGAGAGAGAGAGAGAGAGAGAAAGAAAGAAAGAAAGAAAGAAAGAAAGAAAGAAAGAAAGAGGAAGAGAGAGAGGGTGAGGGAGAGATGGAAAGAGAGAGGGTGAGAGAGAGAACATTAACATCATGTTAATCATTATTATTAATTGAGTATTATGTTTCTTATTATTTGTTTCCATCATTGATTTAACATGTTTCTATATGTTTGCTTTGGCAATATACAGTGAGGGAAAAAAGTATTTGATCCCCTGCTGATTTTGTACGTTTGCCCGCTGACAAAGAAATGATCAGTCTATAATGTTAATGGTAGGTTTATTTGAACAGTGAGAGAAAAACAAAAATTTTATAAATTGATTTGCATTTTAATGAGGGAAATAAGTATTTGACCCCTCTGCAAAACATGACTTAATACTTGGTGGCAAAACCCTTGTTGGCTAAGCCACTCTAGGACCTTAATATGCTTCTTCTTGAGCCACTCCTTTGTTGCCTTGGCCGTGTGTTTTGGGTCATTATCATGCTGGAATACCCATCCACGACCCATTTTCAATGCCCTGGCTGAGGGAAGGAGGTTCTCACCCAAGATTTGACGGTTCATGGCGCCGTCCATCGTCCCTTTGATGCGGTGAAGTTGTCCTGTCCCCTTAGCAGAAAAACACCCCCAAAGCATAATGTTTCCACCTCCATGTTTGACGGTAGGGATGGTGTTAATTATTGGGGTCATAGGCAGCATTCCTCCTCCTCCAAACACGGCGAGTTGAGTTGATGCCAAAGAGCTCGATTTTGGTCTCATCTGACCACAACACTTTCACCCAGTTCTCCTCTGTATCAATCAGATGTTCATTGGCAAACTTCAGACGGGCCTGTATATGTGCTTTCTTGAGCAGGGGGACCTTGCGGGCGCTGCAGGATTTCAGTCCTTCACGGCGTAGTGTGTTACCAATTGTTTTCTTGGTGACTATGGTCCCAGCTGCCTTGAGATCATTGACAAGATCCTCCCATGTAGTTCTGGGCTGATTCCTCACCGTTCTCATGATCATTGCAACTCCACGAGGTGAGATCTTACATGGAGCCCCAGGCTGAGGGAGAATGACAGTTATTTTGTGTTTCTTCCATTTGTCGAATAATCGCACCAACTGTTGTCACCTTCTCACCAAGCTGCTTGGCGATGGTCTTGTAGCCCATTCCAGCCTTGTGTAGGTCTACAATCTTGTCCCTGACATCCTTGGAGAGCTCTTTGGGTCTTGGCCATGGTGGAGAGTTTGGAATCTGATTGATTGATTACTTCTGTGGACAGGTGTCTTTTACACAGGTAACAAGCTGAGATTAGGAGCACTCCCTTTAAGAGTGTGCTCCTAATCTCAGCTCGTTACCTGTATAAAAGACACCTGGGAGCGAGAAATCGTTCTGATTGAGAGGGGGTCAAATACTTATTCCCCTCATTAAAATGCAAATCAATGTATAATTTTTTTTACATGCGTTTTTCTGGATTTGTTTTTTGTAATTCTGTCTCTCACTGTTCAAATAAACCTACCATTAAAAATATAGACTGATCATTTCTTTGTCAGTGGGCAAACGTACAAAATCAGCAGGGGATCAAATACTTTTTTCCCTCACTATATGTAGTAACACCTTCCATCCCAATAAAGCCTTTTGAATTGAATTGAGAGATGGAGAGAGGGAAGAGAAAATGTGAGTAGTCCTTAAAATGATGTCATGTCCAAACATCCAATGGGAAAAAAGGAACGGGAAAGAGACAGAGTCTGGATATTCAAATGAAAGGTGGAGCGGGGAAGAATCGGATGAATGGAAAATAGAAATAAAGGAGAAGAAGGATGAGAAAAAAGGGTAGGAAGGACAGACAAGACAGAGGTTGAAAGAAAAGGGAGAGAAAGTGGAGAGAACGGTTCAAGCTGTTTCAAGGGTGAATGAGAAAAGCAAGTGTGTGTGACTCCAAAGACACAAAGCAGAAAAGAGATGCACACACACACGCCACAATAGTCCTGTGCTATCAGCATCACTGATTGTTTTGATATATGTAACAACATTGTGCTTGTAGTGTTACTATATCAGCCAGCCGTCTGCTACACAATAGTTAATTTTTGTGTTTGCACAATAAAAACATACAGCCAAACACACACACACACACACACACTTTCTTTCGCGCACTATTGGAGAAAAATAACGAAAACACACATGCATACAAAGCCGGACTCACAAACACACACGCACACAAACACACACAGCATTTGCTCTCCTGTTCTTCATCATAGTAACAGAAAGGCATTCAAGAAAATGCAGCACTTCTCAGGGTCAATGCCTCCATGATCATTTAAATCATGCAGCAGCAGTCTAATTCAAGAGACACACACACACACACACACACACAGAACAACAAATACTATTTGCATATTCACACTTTTATCAGTTTCATCACACACACGTACACATACACAAATGCCCTACTATCCCTACAGAAATTTGGTGTTCATTACTTCTTTACACACAGCTGCTTGACATGCACACACACACACACACACACGCACAGAGAATCACAGACATCAAGGACGTTTCACTCAAACACACACAGTCACACACACAAAAAAAACACACACCAGTGACAACCCCCACCCCTGCCTCCCCTTGCTTTCCAGGGATTTCACACACTGACACACACACATGCACACAAACACAAAGCCACACAAGCACACTGATCCCAGATGTCTCAAAGCCGCCTGCGGTGCGACTGCCCAACCATGGAGAATAGGTTGACCTTGTAACCCCCTCAACACTTACACACACACACACCACACCACCACCATCAGCTCAGCAACCACCTGCCAGAAAGCCACTACAACCCAACCCTACACTCCACATCAACCAAGCCTTTCCTACCTCCCAAACCCATGACCCCCTCTCTCCTTTCCACCACCCCTACCCCTCACATCAAACTTCAGTCACAGGCCCCATCACCCACTCCACCCTACCAATCCTCCCCTCCACCCCCTACCCCTCACTCACTCTCCCCATCAACCCTACCCAACCTGCCCCCTCTTCTCTTCTCCTCCATCCCACTGTCAGTCTCCCTGAAGAGGCCTCCTCTCAGCTCTTACTGCCCGTCCTAGAGACACAAACACCAAACTGACACTCTCCCCACCGTCACCCACCATCCTTACCCCACTCTCGTTCTTAGGGTGACCACATGTCCCAGATTGTGCGGGACAGTCCCGTATTTTGTCCCTTTGTCCTGCGTCCCGCAGCCAAACAATCATGTCCCGCATTTTATCAACAAATTCAAACACCTCTAATTTGCTAAAAAGTTGACTTGTCCCGTACTTCAAATCAAATCAATTCAAATTTTATTGGCCACATGCGCCGAATACAACAGGTGCAGACATTACAGTGAAATGCTTACTTACAGCCCTTAACCAACAGTGCATTTATTTTTTATAAAAAAGTAAAATAAAACAACAACAAAAAAGTGTTGAGAAAAAAAGAGCAGAAGTAAAATAAAATAACAGTAGGGAGGCTATATATACAGGGGGGTACCGGTGCAGAGTCAATGTGCGGGGGCACCGGCTAGTTGAGGTAGTTGAAGTAATATGTACATGTGGGTAGAGTTAAAGTGACTATGCATAAATAATTAACAGAGTAGCAGCAGCGTAAAAAGATGGGGTGTGGGGTGGGGGTGGGGGGGCAGTGCAAATAGTCCGGGTAGCCATGATTAGCTGTTCAGGAGTCTTATAGCTTGGGGGTAGAAGCTGTTGAGAAGTCTTTTGGATCTAGACTTGGCACTCCGGTACCGCTTGCCGTGCGGTAGCAGAGAGAACAGTCTATGACTAGGGTGGCTGGAGTCTTTGACAATTTTGAGGGCCTTCCTCTGACACCGCCTGGTATAGAGGTCCTGGATGGCAGGAAGCTTGGCCCCAGTGATGTACTGGGCCATACGCACTACCCTCTGTAGTGCCTTGCGGTCGGAGGCCAAGCAGTTGCCATACCAAGCGGTGATGCAACCAGTCAGGATGCTCTCGATGGTGCAGCTGTATAATTTTTTGAGGATCTGAGGACCCATGCCAAATCTTTTCAGTCTCCTGAGGGGGAATAGGCTTTGTCGTGCCCTCTTCACGACTGTCTTGGTGTGTTTGGACCATGACAGTTCGTTGGTGATGTGGACACCAAGGAACTTGAAGCTCTCAACCTGTTCCACTACAGCCCCGTCGATGAGAATGGGGGCGTGCTCAGTCCTCTTTTTTTCCTGTAGTCCACAATCTTCAGTCAGAGATTCCAACTTGTATCTTTTGCAGCAGAAAGGAAGAGGCGAAGCGAGAGGTTTCACTCGCCAAATATGTCCAAAATAATTTCTATGAGCTTATTTGTATTTATTTTTTCACCTTTATTTAACCAGGTAAGCCAGTTGAGAACAAGTTCCCATTTACAACTGCAACCTGGCTAAGATAAAGCAAAGCAGTGTGATAAAAACAACAATAACACAGAGTTACATATGGAATAAACAAAACTAACTATGGGAGTTGTGTGCAAATGTAGTAAGTTATGGAGGTAAGGCAATAAATAGGCCATAGGTCCATTTTGGACATAGACATGTCACCTGCCTTCCTCCTTTGGGACAACAACTCCCATAGTTAGAATGGAGACATGAGCATCTTGTCATATACAGATCTCTGTTTGCAGTCACGTTGCACTTTTGACAAGAAGACTGGTGATGTTAAACACTTCTACAATTATTGTTGAGATCTGATATTCTGTGCAGCGCAAGGCGAGACGTAGGCCAATGTAATATTGTCAGCCAACCACATTTTCAAATCCTTTTGGTTTAAAATCCAGCTAAACTTGGCAAGGACAGGTAACTACGTACAAAAAGCGGACTTCTGGCGAAGAGCTAATAAATTAAGTAAATATCCGTTAGACTGAAAATACACTGAGTATCCCAAACATTAGGAACACCTGCCTAATATTGAGTTGCAACACCTCTACAAGGTGTCAAAAGCATTCCACAGGGATCCTGGTCCATGTTGACTCCAATGCTAACCCAACATTTGGTTATTTTCAATGTGGCCACCCTACTCATTCTCCACACCCCACTGCCCCTCTCCTCTCATCCCCAACCCACCACCACACCAGTCCCCCACCACCACACAAGCACTGTGATGACACTCTCCACGCTCCCCACACTAACCCTTCCCTGTAGCCCTTATCAAGTCCATGTCATTGTCAGTCAAGTCCATGGCAGTCAGAGGCTCTCCTTGCCCCCAAGCCAGTCTCTGTCGTACTGCAACTCTCTCTAACCCTAATCCTGTCCTTGAGGCAACAAATCACATTGTTCTGCTTCCTAATTCACCCCTATCCTCAATGGCACGCTTGTCCCTCTCTCTCACCATCCTTTCTCCTTTTCTCTTTCCTCTCATTACCTCTTCATCCTCCTCTCTCTTTCTCTCTGTCCCTTTCTCTCGCCTCCCTCTATCTTCCTCCTGTATCTCTTTCTCCTCCCCATTTGAACTGCTTTGCCCCCTGTTTATTTACTGTCACACTGACACCCCAACTGACAGATAGACAGACACACACACACTCTCTATCACCCAGCTAGAGTCCTAGAGCCGTGCTTAGACGCTTGGTCAACCTTAACCCCTAAATCACTGTGGTGCTCCAGGTCTTGACAGGAAAGACATCACATCTCTTTTCCCTTGCCTTGGGGCTTATAGACACACTTATACACACAAACACACACACACACACACACACACACACACACACACACACACACACACACACACACACACACACTTGATCTCGGACAAGGAGACAAATCCCTTACAAGAGGATACTCCCCCATAAAAGACTAAATCCACCCAATTTAACTAGTCCTTATTGGACACAGTAAACCACCCAATGCCTCTCTGAAATTGCAAGTCAGTTAACATAAACTGAGAAAGCCAATAGAACAATAGGCCAAACATTTGTTTGACTGTGTGTGTGTGTTTGTGTGTGTGTCAAATAAAATAAAATGCTATTTGTCACATGCTTCGTAAACAACAGTGAAATGCTTACTTATGGGTCCTTTTCCAACAATGCAGAGTTAAAGATAAAAAATAAAAAAAATAATAGAAATAGTGACACAGTGAATAACGACTAACAATAATGAGTAAAAATAACATGGCTATATACAGGGAGTACCATTACTGAGTCTATTTGTATCCCTATTAGCTCCTGCAGAAGCAGCAGCTACTCTTCCTGGAGTCGATGTGCAGGGGTACAAGGTAAAATATATATTTTACTAGGCAAGTCAGATAAGAACAAATTCTTATTTACAATGACGGCCTACCAACTATGTACATATAGGTAGGGGTAAAGTGACTAGGCAACATGATAGATAATAGACTGAACAGTAGCAACAGTGTATGTGGTGAGTGAGTGTGTTGCGTCAGTATTCATGTGTGGGTGTATGTAGTGTGTGTATGTGTCTGTTGGGTTGTCAGTGTACTGTAAGTACAGTTGTGGTCAAAAGTTTTGAGAATGACACAAATATTAATTTCCACAAAGTCTGCTGCCTCAGTTTTTATGATGGCAATTTGCATATACTCCAGAATGTTAGGGAGAGTGATCAGATGAATTGCAATGAATTGCAAAGTCCCTCTTTGCCATGAAAATGAACTTAATCCCAAAAAAACATTTCCACTGCATTTCAGCCCTGCCACAAAAGGACCAGCTAACATCATGTCAGTGATTCTCTCGTTAACACAGGTGAGAGTGTTGATGAGGACAAGGCTGGAGATCACTCTGTCATGCTGATTGAGTTAGAATAACAGACTGGAAGCTTTAAAAGGAGGGTGGTGCTTGAAATCATTGTTCTTCCTCTGTTAACCATGGTTACCTGCAAGGAAACACGTGCCGTCATCATTGCTTTGCACAAAACGGGCTTCACAGGCAAGGATATTGCTGCTAGTAAGATTGCACCTAAATCATCAAGAACTTCAAGGAGAGAGGTTCAATTGTTGTGAAGAAGGCTTCAGGGCGCCCAAGAAAGTCCAGCAAGCGCCAGGACCATCTCCTAAAGTTGATTCAGCTGCGGGATCGGGGCACCACCAGTGCAGAGCTTGCTCAGGAATGGCAGCAGGCAGGTGTGAGTGCATCTGCACTTTTGGAGGATGGCCTGGTGTCAAGAAGGGCAGCGAGGAAACCACTTCTCTCCAGGAAAAACATCAGGGACAGACTGATATTCTGCAAAAGGTACAGGGATTGGACTGCTGAGAACTGGGGTAAAGTCATTTTCTCTGATGAATCCCCTTTCCGATTGTTTGGGGCATCTGGAAAAATGCTTGTCCAGAGAAGACTAGGTGAGCGCTACCATCAGTCCTGTGTCATGCCAACAGTAAAGCATCCTGAGACCATTCATGTGTGGGGTTGCTTCTCAGCCAAGGGAGTGGGCTCACTCACAATTTTGCCGAAGCACACAGCCCTGGACCGTACTCACCACCCTCTGTAGCGCCTTGCGGTCAATTGACCTGCAGTTGTCGTACCAAGCGGTGATGCAGCCAGTCAATATGCTCTCAATGGTGCAGCTGTAGAACCTTTTGAGTATCTGAGGGCCAAAACTTTTCAGCCTCCTGAGGGGGAAGAGGCGCTGTCGTCCCCTCTTCACAACTGTATGGATGTGTGTGGACCATGTTCATTCCTTAGTGATGTGGTTACTAAGGAACTTAAAGCTCTCGACCCGCTCCACTACAGCCCTCCATTTCCTGTAGTCCACGATCAGCGCCTTTGTCTTGCTGACGTTGAGGGAGAGGTTGTTGTCCTGGTACCACACTGCCAGGTCTCTGACTTCCTCCCTATAGGCTGCCCGTCGTTGTCGGTGATCAGTCCTACCACCGTCGTGTCATCAGCAAACTGGATGATGGTGTAGGAGTCGCACCCAGTCGTGAGTGAACAGGGAGTACAGGAGGGGACTAAGCACACACCCCTGAGGGGCCCCCGTGCTGATGGTCAGCGTGGCAGATGTATTGTTGCCTACCCTCACTGCCTAGAGTGGCCTGTCAGGAAGTCTAGGATCCAGTTGCAGAGGGAGGTGTTCAGTCCCAGGGTCCTGAGCTTGGTGATGAGCTTGGATGGGACTATGGTGTTGAATGCTGAGCTGTAGTCAATGAACAGCATTCTTCCATAGGTATTCATTTTGTCCAGATGGGTGAGGGCAGTGTGGAATGGAATAGAGATCTGTGGATCTGTCGGGGTGGTATGTGAATTGGAGTGAGTCCAGGGTGTCTCGGATGATGGTGTTAATGTGAGCCATGACCAGCCTTTCAAAGCATTTCATGGCTATAGATGTGAGTGTTACAGGGCGATAGTAATTTAGGCAGGTTACCTTGGCATTCTTGGGCACGGGGACTATGATGGTCTGCTTGAAACAACTTGGTATTACAGACCGGGTCAGGGATAGGTAGAACATTTCAGTGAAGACACTTGCCAGCTGGTCAGTGTATGTTCTGAGTACGTGTTCTGGTATTCCGTCTGGCCCTGCGGCATTGCGAATGTGAACCTGTTTAAAGGTCTTACTCACATTGGCTATGGAGAGCGAGATCACACAGTCGTCCAGAACAGCTGGTGCTCTCAAAGCGAGCATAGAAGGCATTTAACTCATCTGGTAGGCTTGCATCAATGGGCAGCTCACGGCTGGTTTGCCATTTGTGATTCATGATAGTTTGCAAGCCCTGCCACATCCGTCGAGCATCAGAGCCGGCGTAGTAGGATTCAATCTTAGTCCTGTATTGTATTGACACTTTTCCTGTTTGATGGCTCATGGGAGGTCGTAGCAGGATATATTATAAGCGTCCAGATTAGTGTCCTGCTCCTTGAAAGCGGCAGCTCTAGCCTTTAGCTCAGTGCAGATGTTGCCTGTAATCCATGGCTTCTGGTTGGGATATTTACAGTCACTGTGGGGACGATGTCGTCAATGCACTTATTAATGAAGCCTGTGGCTGATGTGGTAAACTCTTCAATGTTATCGGATGAATCCTGGAATATATTCCAATCTGTGCTAGCGAAACAGTCCTGCAGTTTAGCACCCGCCTCATTGGACCACTTCCGTATTGACTGTTTGAGTTTTTGCCAAAGGGAGGGCCTTTTATGCGTTACTGTGTGTGGAGTAAAGGTGATCTAGAGTTTTGTCACCTTTAGTTACACAGGTGACAAGCTGGTAAACATTTCAGTTTCCCTGCATTAAAATCACCGGCCACGAGTGTGTGTGTGTGTGTGTGTGTGTGTGGGTGTGTTTTGTGTGTGTGTGTGTGTGTGTGTGTGAGAGAGATGTCCTACGAAGTCAACGCTGGCTCCTTGCTCAATGCATGTTTCCCTCAGTCCCTCTGGATTGTAACATCCTCTGTTTCAGCGTCACCACATTTTCATGCTTGTTAATGCCAGTGGCTGGTTAGCTTAGGTAGCTAGCTAGCTTGATTTGCACCTTTTCAGCATTTTAAAGATAGCTAAACTACTTGAGCAGATGAGGGAAGTAAGCTTTAAATTATCTAGATAGGATACTCTTCCTTGGTGGACTTTTATGACATTTATGTCAGTTCTCGTTTAAGGAGATTAATCTAGCAAAACATTAATAAAAATACTGAACACTTCACCCCTGGCTTGCGCAAAAAGCCTACTACAGCTGTATCTGTCATGAGTTACAAACTAATTGGTGGGAAACAATGCGGACCGGACCTCGCACTTGATACAGTATTGCAAATTCGCTAATCTCGGACACCAAGAACTAAAATCTTCCGTAATTGCTTCAGATGCTCGATTAAGTTCTGGGGTGAGACGTGTTCTAACGAGACTAAATGGAAATTCTCTGCCCCCTCTTTTTCCAAAATTCTAAAGATGCGAGCACCTGCAAAATCGTAATTTGTCCAAAGGATCAGTGGCGAAAAGTCTACCAGAACAAAGTCCCTCGTTAGTCGTCGAATCCCACAGTCTGTCGACAGATGCTTCTACCATTTATGGTAAGTCTGTCTGTCCACAAGTGATTACAAGTTCACTAGCGAGAGCGCGTGTTAGACGCAGCTGACACAATATAACAAGTTCGCTAGCAAGAGCGAGGGCTCAAAACATACAGGCAGAGTAGAGAGATGATTGACAACTTTACGTTTCTAAATTGAATGTGTTAAAACTGTTATTTTATTTTATAATAACTTGCAGGGTTTGGGTCATTTTGAATTAAAGGCAATAAACTGAAATTCCAATTTATTAGTTGAAAAGAGGGCATCTATTTTCAATGGCTTACATTTTTAATTTAAATCCCTTCATTAATTAACGATTTTGAATTCGAATTGACCCAAACGATGGTACCTTTCAGGCAGAATCGCTCCAGGCGCGCGCACACACACACACACACACACACACACACACACACACACACACACACACACACACACTCACAAACGCTTCACTCTCCATACTGCAACCTCCTAAATCCTAAATCCTCTTGAACTAGTATATGACTCTCTACCTTGTCCTAGTTCCCTGAAACACTGACACATAAGACACACACACACACACACACACACTAGTCAGACACACACTGCGATGATCAAAGTGTTTAACTCAAGGTGAACCTCTCAGTCATGGTGTTGTTTGAAATGGGTCTCTCTCTTCTTCAGACAGGAGTGTGTCTGTGACGTTAGGGAGTCTGCCACTTCTTGGGGGGGGTTGATCTAGGTGTTTGGGATCTGTAGGTTTAGATTCACAAACGCATACGCACACACGCGCACACACACACACACACACGCTAGCACACGCACTCTTCACACACGTACATTGTAATATTGTTGTATGGTGGTATTATACTTTTTTTTTTATTGTAGATATGTAGTGGTATAATAATGTTATATGATGTAATGTTTTATATTTAGTTTTATGTGTGATGTAAGTGCCTTAATGTGTTTGGACCCCAGGAAGAGTAATGGGGATCCCTAATAAATAAAAAATACACACACACACAGGGCAAGGGTTGATCTAGGTGCTAGGGATCTGTAGGTTTAGCTTGTCATCTTTATTAAACTGAAGTGGTGACTCCTTTGGAGAAGAGACACTGTATAGGGGTTCTGTGTACCTCATTTGCAAACAAAGTGCAGGCTTTGAGGAAAAGAACTGTTGGCGCATTATCCAAGGTAGGTTCTGAATACTTCAACTAGTGATTGGTAATGGTTAAATCATCGTGTCCTGGTCATGGACTCCTTCATAAGGAAAGTTACAACTTAGATCATGCTGCAGGGTATTGTGTTTAACAATTTTTTTTTGTACAGTTCAGTGCTGTTTTGTGTTAGGAAAACATTGCACCATGAGAGTAAGGAAATGTGAGACCCTACCATCTCAGCCCCAGCCCTAGAATATGTATGTATTCAGTATGTACAGTGAGGGAAAAAAGTATTTGATCCCCTGCTTATTTTGTATGTTTGCCCACTGACAAAGACATGATCAGTCTATAATTTTAATGGTAGGTTTATTTGAACGGTGAGAGACAGAATAACAACAAAATAATCCAGAAAAACGCATGTCAAAAATGTTATAAATTGATTTGCATTTTAATGAGGGAAATAAGTATTTGACCCCTCTGCAAAACATGACTTAGTACTTGGTGGCAAAACCCTTGTTGGCAAACACAGAGGTCAGACATTTCTTGTAGTTGGCCACCAGGTTTGCACACATCTCAGGAGGGATTTTGTCCCACTCCTCTTTGCAGATCTTCTCCAAGTCATTAAGGTTTCGAGGCTGACGTTTAGCAACTCGAACCTTCAGCTCCCTCCACAGATTTTCTATGGGATTAAGGTCTGGAGAGTGGCTAAGGCCACTCCAGGACCTTAATGTGCTTCTTCTTGAGCCACTCCTTTGTTGCCTTGGCCGTGTGTTTTGGGTCATTGTCATGCTGGAATACCCATCCACGACCCATTTTCAATGCCCTGGCTGAGGGAAGGAGGTTCTCACCCAAGATTTGACGGTACATGGTCCCGTCCATCGTCCCTTTGATGCGGTGAAGTTTTCCTGTCCCCTTAGCAGAAAAACACCCCCAAAGCATAATGTTTCCACCTCCATGCTTGACGGTGGGGATGGTGTTCTTGGGGTCATAGGCAGCATTCCTCCTCCTCCAAACATGGCGAGTTGAGTTGATGCCAAAAAGCTTGATTTTGGTCTTATCTGACCACAACACTTTCACCCAGTTCTCCTCTGAATCATTCAGATGTTCATTGGCAAACTTCAGATGGGCCATTTCTTTGTCAGTGGGCAAACGTACAAAATCAGCAGGGGATCAAATACTTTTTTCCCTCACTGTATGTGTTTATGCATGTATGTACTTATAAATAAGATGAGATGAGCATAGACTAGCAGCAGTCAGACGGAGGGAGAGAGGGAGGACAGAGAGGCCTGCTAAATGAAGTCTCCCTCCTCCACTAGAGAGCTCACACACAGGGAGATGATGAAAGACCTTACTATTGTGTTAAAGGGGAACTCCCTCCTAGAACCAACTTCTCTGGTTATAAACGGCCTATGTGTCATCGATGTGAGTCAGAAACATTAATTCTAGTCTCAAAATTGACTACAAAGTGTAAATAAGATAATTTTGGTCATAAAGTCAGTCTCATCCAAAACGAGATTTGGAAGTGAGTGCGTCACGCCTCCAGCTGCCATGTGTTGTGGACATGTTGTCAACTCTGCAACGCACGCACACTTGCTCGGCATAGAAGTGAAAATGGGCTTCCCTAAAGTTGGTGCAAAGATCTTCTTTATTTTTTAAATTATTTTTATTTATTTATTGGTTTTAGATCACAACAGAATCACAACAAATTATATATACGTTTACCCCCCCCCCCCAACCTAAAAAGAAAATATTTAACCAAAACAGGCCAACAATCAGCATTTCATAAGACACTGCAATTGGTACTAAGTCATTGTTGACTCTAAGAAATAATAATAACACTAAAATAATACAAACATGTATATCCTTTGTTTGGCGTTGGCTTGGACAGTGGACATGCATCTGAAGTGTTCATGTTTTCATTTATGTATTCATTTTTTTGTTGGTTAAATCACCTGGTGTTGTGTTGGCATCCTGCCATCCCCTATCTACATTACATTTTCACCATCTTTTTGTGCATGGCACACTCATGCATACACACACTTGCACTTCTACACTCGCATACATACATGCAGGCATCCACACACACACACACACACACGTTTCCACCCACACCGTTTAAAACATGTACATTTGATCTCCTGTTGGGGCCTATAAATATTTCATACTATAATGTCTGTATTTTTTTTAATTGTATCTCAAATATAGACATTTGGTTTCAAATAGAGTCATTTGGATTCTTATTCTAATTTCTATATTATATATTTGTATATATATATATATACATTAATTGTTTATTTCCAATTGTTTATTTGTGGTGCCAGCAGTTTAAGCCAGTTTCTAGTTATCTGTTTAAGTGCTGTTATTCTCAGAATTCTGAACTGGTACTTATCCGATTCGAGGACCAGTGCATTACCAGAGCATGAGGGGTTATCCCCAGGATGATGTGTTTTGGATTTAGAGAAAGCGAACGTTCGAACGTGTCATCCAATTGTATACTTCGATCCAGAAATGATTGAGGACTGGGCAGGAATATAACATCTGAGTATGGTTAGCTCTGCTCTCCCCACAGTTACGTCAGCAACTTGGTGTGATGTCACAGCTGTATTTTGATTGTATTATAGAACATACAAATCTTGACTGAATTTATCAAGAGTATTCCCTCCAGAGTAGAGTGTTGGTTGTCTTGGATGTGTTTCTAGATATGTCCTCCCTGTCCAGGTTATTACTACTGGCAGCTCATCTTCCCAATTAGTTACCGTAATCATATTCTGATTTTTTGTTTATTTTTCGATAATTCTGTATATGTGCCCCAGCACATTCTAAGCATTTACCTTGTTATATGTCTTTGCTATATATTTAATTAAGGGATGTATATCACTAAACGTTTTATTAGGTCCCACTGCTTTAGCAAGATAGCTTCTTACTTGTAAATAATTGTAAAACTGAGAGTTCTGGAGGTTGAACCTTTTTGATAGATTCTCAAATGTATTTATCCCTTTGTCTGTGAACATCTGATAATACCTGGTCAGTCCATCATTTAAATGTATCACCAATCATACTTCGCTTAATGTCGCCGTCCATTACATTGTAATGGTGCAACGTTCTAATGCATTCAGTGTGACTGGTGTGTGGTGAGTAGCTAGCTAGCTATGATCATGTGAAGTAACTAGCTTAATACATAGCCTCTCCCTAATGTGTAATGTGATGTAATGTCTTAGAGACAAAGATTTGCATAGCTAACGTTGCACCTGACGATAAGGTTTGATAGGATGTAAAGTTAGCCAGCTTGCTATTGATAATGTTACAATTCAAACAGGCTATCTAAGAAGCTCCCTATGCTAGCTAACGTTAGCTAGCTACCCAATTAATTTAAATGATCTACTTTTATTAGAACAGGCATGTTGTTTGGGTTAGCACTTGCTCTCGATATCTCAGGCCCTGGCGGCATTCATGATCAAGGGCTAGGTTAGTTAGCACCAGCTAGCTAGCATTTGGGGGCTTCATCTGCTATTAGTGCTAAAAGAGTTAGATGCCGATAAACACTATATGACCAAAAGTATGTGGACACCTGCTCGTCGAACATCTCATTCCAAAATCATGGGCATTAATATGGAGTTGGTCCCCTCTTTGCTGCTATAACAGCCTCCACTCTTAAGGCTTTCCACTAGATGTTGGAACATTGCTGCGGGGACTTGCTTCCATTCAGCCACAAGAGCATTAGGGAGGTAGGGCACTGATGTTGGGCGATTAGGCTTGGCTTGCAGTCGGGGTTCCAATTCATCCCAAAGGTGTTCGATGGGTTTGAGGTCAGGGCTCTGTGCAGGCCAGTCAAGATCTTCCACACCGATCTCGACAAACCATTTATGTGCATGGGGGCATTGTACCGCTGAAACAGGAAATGGTCTTCCCCAAACTGTTGCCACAAAGTTGGAAGCACAGAATCGTTTAGAATGTCATTGTATGCTGTAGCGTTAAGATTTCCCTTCACTGGAACTAAGGGGCCTAGCCGAATCATGAAAAACAGCCCCAGACCATTATACCTCCTTCACCAAACATTACAGTTGTGTCACGATCGTCAGGGAGAGACCAAGGCGCAGCGTGATGAACAAACATACTTTAATAGTTAAAGTTTAAACACAATTCAAAACAAGAAACGACTCGTGACGTCCAACGGTATCAATGACCGAACACGGAACAAAAACCCACAAACACAAAGGGAAAACAGACAGTTTAAATATGGCTCCCAATCAGAGACAACCAGCCAACAGCTGACACTCGTTGCCTCTGATTGGGAGTCACTCAGGCAAAACATAGAAATAGATGAACTAGAACCCCCAACATAGAAACACACCACATAGAACAAACACTCCCTGGCTCAACAACTAGAGTCCCATAGCCAGGGTGTGACAGTACCCCCTAAAGGCGCGGACTGCGACCGCGCCTCAAAAAAGAGCAAAACAGGGGGGGGCTGGGTGGGCATACCTCCTCGGCGGCGGTTCTGGCTCCGGGCTTGCCCACCACCCTCCAACAAACCCCCCATAGCGCCCCTGGTCCGGTCTGGCCACGCTGGCTAGAGCTGGACTGGACGTAGCAGGAGCGGTTAGCTTCAACTCCGTAGTGGAGCCGTTGACCGGTACCTGGTTAGGCACCGGTGACCCAGGCACGGGTTGTGCCGGACAGACGACGCGCACCCCTGGCTTGGTGCGTGAGGCAGGAAAGGACCGGACCTGGCTGACGATACGCACCCCTGGCTTGTGCGTGGAGCAGCAACGGGCCTCACTGGACTGACGACTCGCACCCCTGGCTTGGTGCGAGTGGCAGGCACGGGCTGGACCAGGCTGACGACTCGCACCCCTGGCTTGGTGCGAGTAGCAGGAACGGGCTGGACCAGGCTGACGACTCGCACCGTAGACTTGGTGCGAGTGGCAGGAACAGGCCAGGCTGGCAACGCGCACCGTAGACTTGGTGCGAGTGGCAGGAACAGGCCGGGCCGGGCTGGCGACGCGCACCGTAGGCTTGGTGCGTGGAGCAGCAACGGGCCTTACCGGGCTGGCGACGCACACCGTAGGCTTGGTGCGGGGAGCAGGCACGGGCCGTGCCGGACTGACGAAGCGCACCACTGACTTGGTGCGGGGAGCAGGAACGGGCCGGACCGGGCTGACGAAGCGCACTACTGACTTGGTGCGGGGAGCAGGAACGGACCGGACCGGGCTGGCGAAGCGTACCACAGGCTCGATGCGGGGAGCAGGAACAGGCCGGACCGGGCTGGCGACGCGCACCACAGGCTCGATGCGAGGAACAGGAACAGACCGGACCGCACTGGGGACACACACCCCTGGCCCTACGCGGGGATCAGGAACGGGCCGGACCGGACTGGTAACACACACCAGTACCTCTCGCCGTGCCTCCACACTTTCCTTCCCCTTAGTGACCAGTGGCCCCCTTAACATGGCGGCCTCCTCTGCCAACCCGCTGGACCGCTCTACTCGCGGCCTCCTGCTGCCCCGACGTCGTGAGCCCCCCTAAAAAATTTTCTGGGGGTCTCTCCTCCCCGTGGGCCAGGCCTCTATAGTTTTCGCCCAACTCTCGCTCTTCTGCCTCCAACTCCAGCCATTCTGCTCTTCATTAGGCTTGACCCAGTCGAGACTCTTCCTCCACTGTTCCCAAGTCCACCCTCTCTGCTCTTCACTCGGCTTAGCCCAGTCGAGACCCCTACTCCATCGATCCCAAGTCCTTCCTCTCTCCTCTTCACGCTGCTTGGTCCAGTTTTGGTGGGTTTTTCTGTCACGATCGTCAGGGGAGAGACCAAGGCGCAGCGTGATGAACAAACATACTTTAATAGTTAAAGTTTAAACACAATACAAAACAAGAAACGACTCGTGACGTCCAACGGTATCAATGACCGAACACGGAACAAAAACCCACAAACACAAAGGGAAAACAGACAGTTTAAATATGGCTCCCAATCAGAGACAACCAGCCAACAGCTGACACTCGTTGCCTCTGATTGGGAGTCACTCAGGCAAAACATAGAAATAGACGAACTAGAACCCCCAACATAGAAACACACCACATAGAACAAACACACCCTGGCTCAACAACTAGAGTCCCATAGCCAGGGTGTGACAAGTTGGCACTATGCATTGGGGCAAGTAGCGTTCTCCTGGTATCCGCCAAACCCAGATTTGTCCGTTGGACTGCCAGGTGGTGAAGCGTGATTCATCACTCCAGAGAACGTGTTTCCTCTGCTCCAGAGTCCAATAGCGGCGAGCTTTACACCACTCCAGACGTCTTGGCATTGTGCATGGTGATTCTAGGCTTGTGTGCGGCTGCTCGGCCATGGAAACCCATTTCATGAAGCTCCCGACTAACAGTTATTGTGCTGACGTTGCTTCCAGAGGCAGTTTGGAACTTTGTAGTGAGTGTTGCAGCTGAGGACAGACGATTTTTACGCGTTACGCGCTTCAGCACTCGACGGTCCCGTTCTGTGAGTTTGTGTGGGCTACCACTTTGCGGCTGAGCCGTTGTTGCTCCTAGACGTTTCCACTTCACAATAACAGCACTTATAGTTGACCGGGGCAGCTCTAGCAGGGCAGAAATGTGACTAACTTAGTTGTTGGAAAGTTTGCATCCTATGAAGGTGCCAAGTTGAAAGTCACTGTCTGTATCTGTGGTTGTCACTATCTGTGGTTGTACTCTACACACAACTTATTGTCTTTTGATAGGTAAAGTGTAGACACACCGTCTTTATAAGCAAATCAATTTGATAGCCTATTTACAGCAGAAAATGTTGTGTCTTTGTAACACAAACACACCCATAAATTTTTGTGTTGTTGATAAATGTGTACATCTACACCCAAGCTGGTCATGTTTGTGCAATGTCCACATGTAGTTTACACCTGTAGGGATATTCGTTTTGGGATTTGCCCCCCGGATAAGATCTAACAGCGGACATAAGGAGACTCTAGACAAAACTAGCCAGTTCTAGAATATTGTGTTGACAGCTGAGCTGACTGAAGTCCGGGCATTCAACTCACAGTTGTTGATATCGTTTGCACAGTCTTTACATGACGTGCTAAAACTTGATACAACACGTCTCAAAAACACACCTCCTTTTAATACAACAAACACACACACAGTCCTTTTATACATAGACAAACACACACAAACACACATCCTCTTCTCTCTCAGTCTCAACTCCCTTCACTAATGCCTAGCCCAATACGTTTAAAACTAAGCTTGGCTTTACAGTCTGACATTTCTCAGAGAATGTCCAACAGTATGACCACAAGACATGACACTCCAGAGCCTACACCTGTAGGGACATGACTCACATGTAGCCTACACCTGTAGGGATATTAGTTCTGGGATTTGTCCCCTGGGAAAGATCTAACAGCGGACATAAGGAGAGATGAGACAAAACTAGCCAGTTATAGAATATTGTGTTGACAGCTGAGCTGACTGAAGATCGGGCATTCAACTTGCAGTTCTTAATATTGTTTGCAAGGTAACATGTCTTTACATGACGTGATAAAACTTCAAGTTGAAAGCTACTTTCGTAGCAAGGTGTTGTAGAACGAGTGTCTCATGAAACACATTCCAGACACTGGTACTTGCTATCTTGGCATTACTGTGATTTGACAGAGAAATATCAGCTAACTAGATAGGCTAGCCAGTTGTAGCTATCCCCAAGCTATGCTAGCTAGTTAGCTGCTGTCAGGTTGGCTTAACACAAGGTCAGCACAGGATTTAGAACTGAATTATTAGAATATCTTCAGATGGCGAGTCAGTCAGGAGGGGAGAAGTCCTCAACATACTCACTAATGCCCTTGTTTGTTTGTTGTGATTGTATGTCAAATACACACCCAAGAAACCCCCACATTAAACCACACCCCAAATACAACTCTCGTTTGGACTTCAGTAATGGCTGCCACATTTCTTAATGAGCACCGTGTAGTTCACCTTTAAAACATGTTCTTCCCACATCTGGGTCAAAATATGAAGCATGTCAAGAAGCAAAATCATCTGTGCATTCTCAGATTGTAATAAGAGTTCATATGGTCAACAAGATGTCAATAAATACTTCAAAAACAAAGGGTTTTGAGCTTGACTTAGCTTGGACTTTGCACTTTGTGACTTCCACTGGCTCCATTGTGCCAGACAGGCAAACTAAATCAAGTTCAGACCTGTGGGGGGGATGAATCCCTCTGCTGTCTGTGTGTCATCTGTAATGGATTCATAGTTCTAATTAGTTTCCTGCATTTCCGGTAAACCTGTAGGGACCAGAGGATGGAGACAGGCTTCTCTATAAACCCCCAGCTGCCACTAACAAGGGACATGACAGGGAGATTGAGGTGATATATGAAAAGACAGTGAATGCTTACACCTAAGAATTCACCACGTTTGATTGCATGCATTTGTCTAGTAGAAAAGTCTAACGTCTAGTAGAAGTCCACTTTGAAAAACACTTGTTTTGTTTCTTTCTGTTGTTGAAATCTCATTACAGTAGATAACATCACCTGCAAAAGACACTAGTGCATTATTTTTGCATAACACTCAATATCAAGCACACAAAAAATCCCAGGTTATCCTAAATCTGTCTCACCTTAAAATCCCCCTCATACAGTCCTCTACCGCCCTCCTCAATGTCAAAGTTGTCAACATACAGTCCAAGAGCAAGACTCCATCAAAAAGACATTCAAATGTCTAGATTCAAGGTCCCCAAAGTGTCCCGAAACACCTCAAAGGTCCTGTGAGTGTGTGTGTGTGTTTGTGTGATCTGCAAGTCTGGCGTCATGCCAACAGCCTGGTTTGGTGCCAACAGACTCCCACCACCTGAAGGCCCGTCTGTCTGCTCTCCTCTGACTCCATCCCTCCATCTCTCTCTCATCTTCTACTTCACTGATCCTTCACTCCTTTTCATGTCGAGTTGAACTGTATCGCTGGAAACGCTCTGAGAATTGTCCACACATATTAGCACACGTCTCAAAAACACACCCCCTTTCAATACAACAAACACAAATACACACACAGTCCTTTTATACATAGACAAACACACACAAACACACATCCTCTTCTCTCTGTCTCAACTCCCCTCACCCTTCACTAATGCATAACCCAATAATTTTTTTTACTAAACCTAGCTTTACAGTCTGACATTTCTCAAAGAATGTCCAACAGTATGACCACAAAACATGACTCTCCAGAGCCTACACCTATAGGGACATGACTCACATGTAGGCTCCACCTGTAGGGATATTAGTTCTGGGATTTGTCCCCCGGGAAAATCCCAGTAGACAACATCACCTGCAAAAGACACTAGTGCATTATTTTTGCATATCACTCAAAATCAAGCACACCCACTGCGGAGCCCTGCCAGGCCCACCCAATCAGATTAAGCAAAAAAATCTAACATTATTATAACAAAAGATACTCCTCAGCACCCCTGACACAACTTGCTTAAGCAGGGAAGGAGAGGAATTACCACGCTTCAACATTTGGACGGATCACCAGCAGAGTCTGAGATTGAATTTAGAAAGTAGCTAGATTTAGCTTTCTTGATTGAGGAAGTGCATTTATTTCACAATAGCCTGAAAAACTGCCAATCAGCTACATAGTCTGTTTTCTAGCCTTGGCCCAGGCCTGATTTTTCATCATAACAAGATCTGAATGTTCTATAGAGAACCAAGGATTTGTTATATATTTTTTTGTACTCTAAGGTGTTTAAAGGGAGTGTATTTGTTTGCCAGAGAGACAAAAAAAGATTCAATTCTAGAGCTAATTTAGGATCAGTGATGCAGCTGATAGAGGAACAGTCATAGTAATACATATAATGAAGAACAGCTTGTGGGGATTTATTTTCAAGGATCAGTGTTAATCCGCTTGATATCTATAACACATGCAATAGGACAGTGATTACTGAGATCATTAGCAAAGACACCACTGGACAAATACTTGTGGGGGCTATTTGTCAGAATTAGGTCAAGGTAATTTCTATGTAAAAGGACCCATAATCCCCACAGGGTTTCCGTTATGAAAATGTGGTGCTGGACATTTGACCGGCAGCATTTTAATTTACCGGACATTTGAGAAATCTATCGGGCGCGTAATAAACTATAAAAAGAGTAGCTATTTTTAATCATGGCCCTCATTTTATTTTTATTTTACGCACGATTGCATTTCGAATTGTTGCGCAATGATTGGGCTTATAATAGCGCTGTCTGATAGATTTTCTGCTCAAAGGCTCTGTATATGTATGCTGTCCGCGTGTGATGAATAAGATACATAACGAATATACACATGCGGCAATTTAATTCCACTAAAGTATGCAAATTAACCAATACACCGATAAGCATGACCAGTCAAATGTATTTACATCAACTGATATTTCTATCAATGAATAGGCTAAAAATGTGATAATTTTTTTCTTCCGGACAATTGACCAGTGGCAATTTTATTTATCGGCCCCCCAAAAAAAACATGTCTTCCTCTTAGTGGTAACACAAGGCTTAGATTTATGCATTTTCACATCTCTGACAACTGGGCAATGGTCACTAAAATCCAGTGGGAAAACCCCACGAGCAACATATTTAGCTGGAGTATTTGTCAAAATAAGATCAAATCAGGGTAGATTTCGATGGATCTTCAGGATCCAAGTAAAAGTAGACCTATCAATTAGTTATAGTGTTTTTACTGATGTAAATTGTAAGTGATTAATACTTAAAATTATGTTACCAAATCGGTAACAGAATTTCCCAAAAATAGGTAACGGAATTTCTGCAATTGAATTAGCTACAATGGGAAATCATAGTAGCCACAAACCACAGTTGCGTCATCTGCTACCGTCCTCCCTTCCACTGGCATACTGTTATGTTCAGCTGATAACTGTTTTCTTTCTCTTTATGTAATCTGGTGGTTCAAAGAAAGAATGTGAAAAAGTCATCTCTCTCTCTCTCTCTCTCTCTCTCTCTCTCTCTCTCTCTCTCTCTCGTCACTGTGCTATCCAAACTTGTGAAACATACGTCATTTCACCATGAGGCCAATGGTGACTTTAAAACAGTTACAGAGTTTAATGGCTGTCAGATCCTAATTGGTATGTCAAATGTTATGTTCCTTTTGATGGCATAGAAGGCCCTTCTTGCCTTGTCTCTCAGATTGTTCACAGCTTTGTGGAAGTTACCTGTGGCGCTGATGTTTAGGCCGAGGTATGTATAGTTTTTTGTGTGCTCTAGGGCAACGGTGTCTAGATGGAATTTGTATTTGTGGTCCTGGCAACTGGACCTTTTTTGGAACACCATTATTTTTGTCTTACTGAGATTTACTGTCAGGGCCCAGGTCTGACAGAATCTGTGCAGAAGATCTAGGTGCTGCTGTAGGCCCTCCTTGGTTGGTGACAGAAGCACCAGATCATCAGCAAACAGAAGACATTTGACTTCAGATTCTAGTAGGGTGAGGCCGGGTGCTGCAGACTGTTCTAATGCCCTCGCCAATTCGTTGATATATATGTTGAAGAGGGTGGGGCTTGAATAAATAAATAATAAATAATTAGTCATTTAGCAGACGCTCTTATCCAGAGCGACTTACAGGTGAGACAGGGAGGCTTAAACTGCCTCCCTGTCTCACCCCACGGCCCTGTGGAAAGAAATGTGTGTGTTTTTTGCCAATTTTAACCGCACACTTGTTGTTTGTGTACATGGATTTTATAATGTCGTATGTTTTTCCCCCAACCCCACTTTCCATCAATTTGTATAGCAGACCCTCATGCCAAATTGAGTCAAAAGCTTTTTTGAAATCAACAAAGCATGAGAAGACTTATCCTTTGTTTTGGTTTGTTTGTTTGTCAATTAGGGTGTGCAGGGTGAATATGTGGTCTGTCGTACAGTAATTTGGTAAAAAGCCAATTTGACATTTGCTCAGTACATTGTTTTCACTGAGGAAATGAACTAGTCTGCTGTTTATGATAATGCAGAGGATTTTCCCAAGGTTGCTGTTGACGCATATCCCACGGTAGTTATTGGGGTCAAATTTGTCTCCACTTTTGTGGATTGGGGTGATCAGTCCTTGGTTCCAAATATTCAGGAAGATGCCAGAGCTAAGGATGATGTTAAAGAGTTTAAGTATAGCTAATTGAAATTTGTGGTCTGTATATTTTATCATTTCATTGAGGATACCATCAACATCACAGGACTTTTTGGGTTGGAGGGTTTGTATTTTGTCCTGTAGTTCATTCAATGTAATTGGAGAATCCAGTGGGTTCTGGTAGTCTTTAATAGTTGATTCTAAGATTTGCATTTGATCATGTATATTTTTTTTGCTGTTTGTTCTCTGTTATAGGGCCAAAAAGATTGGAGAAGTGGTTTACCCATACATCTCCGTTTTGGATAGATAGCACTTCGTGTTGTTGTTTGTTTAGTGTTTTCCAATTTTCCCAGAAGTGGTTAGAGTCTATGGATTCTTCAATTACATTGAGCTGATTTCTGACATGCTGTTCCTTCTTTTTCCGTAGTGTATTTCTGTATTGTTTTAGTGATTCACCATAGTGAAGGCGTAGGCTCAGGTGTTCTGGGTCTCTATGTTTTTGGTTGGATAGGTTTTTCAATTTCTTTCTTAGGTTTTTGCATTCTTCATCAAACCATTTATCACTGTTATTACTTTTCTTTGGTTTTCTGTTAGAGATTTTTAGATTTGATAGGGAAGCTGAGAGGTCAAATATACTGTTTAGGTTTTCTACTGCCAAGTTTACACCTTCACTATTACAGTGGAACGTTTTGTCCAGGAAGTTGTCTAGAATGGATTGAACTTGTTGTTTCCTAATTGTTTTTTGGTAGGTTTCAACACTACTTTCCTTCCATCTATAGCATTTCTTAATATTATTCAGTTCCTTTGGCTTTGATGCCTCATGATTGAGTATTGCTCTGTTCAAGTAGACTGTGATATTGCTGTGGTCTGATAGGGGTGTCAGTGGGCTGACTGTGAACGCTCTGAGAGACTCTGGGTTGAGGTCAGTGATAAAGTAGTCTACAGTACTACTGCCAAGAGATGAGCTATAGGTGTACCTACCATAGGAGTCCCCTCGAAGCCTACCATTGACTATGTACATACCCAGTGTGCGACAGAGCTGCAGGAGTCGTGACCCGTTTTTGTTGGTTATGTTGTCATAGTTGTGCCTAGGGGGCATATGGGGGAGGGAATGCTGTCACCTCCAGGTAGGTGTTTGTCCCCCTGTGTGCTGAGGGTGTCAGGTTCTTGTCCAGTTCTGGCATTTAGGTCGCCACAGACTAGTACATGTCCCTGGGTCTGGAAATGATTGATTTCCCCCCTCCAGGATGGAGAAACTGTCTTCATTAAAGTATGGGGATTCTAGTGGGGGGATATAGGTAGCACACAGGAGGACATTTTTCTCAGTTGAGATAATTTCTTTTTGAATTTCTCTCTCTCTCTCTCTCTCTCTCTCTCTCTCTCTCTCTCTCTCTCTCTCTCTCTCTCTCTCTCTCTCTCTCTCTCTCTCTCTCTCTCTCTCTCTCTCTCTCTCTCTCTCTCTCTCTCTCTCTCTCTCTCTCTCTCTCTCTCTCTCTCTCTCTCTCTCTCTCTCTCTCTCTCTCTCTCTCTCTCTCTCTCTCTCTCTCTCTCTCTCTCTCTCTCTCTCTCTCTCTCTCTCTCTCTCTCTCTCGTCACTGTGCTATCCAAACTTGTGAAACATACGTCATTTCACCATGAGGCCAATGGTGACTTTAAAACAGTTACAGAGTTTAATGGCTGTCATAGTAGAAAACTGTGGATGGATCAACAACATTGTAGTTACTCCACAATACTAACCTAAATGACAGAGTGAAAATAAGAAAGCCTGTACAGAATACAAATATTCCAAAACATGCATCCTATTTGCAATAAGGCACTAAAGTAAAACTGAATAAAATGTGGCAAATGAATTAACTTTTTCCTGAATACAATAAGTTATGTTTATGGCAAATCCAACACAACAAATCACTGAGTACCACTCTTCATATTTTCAAGCATGGTGTTGGCTGCATCAAGTTATGGGTATGCTTGTCATCAGCAAGGACTAGGGAGTTTTTTTTTGGATAAAAATAAACAATTTTTTCCCCCATTTTTTTTCTCACCTTTATTTAACCAGGTAAGCCAGTTGAGAACAAGTTCTCATTTACAACTGCGACCTGGCCAAGATAAAGCAAAGCAGTGCGATAAAAACAACAACAACACAGTTACATATGGAATAAACAAAAATGTACAGTCAATAACACAATAGAAAATAGAAAATCTATATACAGTGTGTGCAAATGTAGTAAGTTATGGAGGTAAGGCAATAAATAGGCCATAGTGCAAAATAATTACAATTTAGTATTCACACTGGAGTGATAGATGTGCAGAAGATGATGTGCAAATAGATATACTGGGGTGCAAATGAGCAAAATAAATAACAATGTAAATAACAATATGGGGATGAGGTAGTTGGGTGGGCTAATTACAGATGGGCTGTGTACAGGTACAGTGATCGGTAAGCTGCTCTGACAACTGATGCTTAAAGTTAATGAGGGAGATAAGTGTCTCCAGCTTCAGAGATTTTTGTAGTTCGTTCCAGTCATTGGAAGCAGAGAACTGGAAGGAATGGCGGCCAAAGGAGGTGTTGGCTTTGGGGATGACCAATGAGATATACCTGCTGGAGCACATACTACGGGTGGGTGTTGCTATGGTGACCAATGAGCTAAAATAAGGTGTGGATTTGCCTAGCAGTGATTTATAGATGACCTGGAGCCAGTGGGTTTGGCGACGAATATGTAGTGAGGGCCAGCCAACGAAAGCGTACAGGTCACAATGGTGGGTAGTATATGGGGCTTTGGTGACAAAACGGATGGCACTGTGATAGACTACATCCAATTTGCTGAGTAGAGTGTTGGAGGCTATTTTGTAAATGACATCGCCGAAGTCAAGGATCGGTAGGATAGTCAGTTTTACGAGGGCATGTTTAGCAGCATGAGTGAAGGAGGCTTTGTTGCAAAACAGGAAGCCAGTTCTAGATTTAACTTTGGATTGGAGATGCTTAATGTGAGTCTGGAAGGAGAGTTTACGGTCTAAGCAGACACCTAGGTATTTGTAGTTGTCCACATATTCTAAGTCAGACCTGCCGAGAGTAGTGATTCTAGTCGGGCGGGCGGGTGCAAGCAGCGTTCGATTGAAGAGCATGCATTTAGTTTTACTAGCATTTAAGAGCAGTTGGAGGCCACAGAACGAGTGTTGTATGGCATTGAAGCTCGTTTGCAGGTTTGTTAACACAGTGTCCAATGAAGGGCCAGATGTATACAAAATGATGTCGTCTGCGTAGAGGTGGATCTGAGAGTCACCAGCAGCAAGAGCCACATCATTGATATACACAGAGAATAGAGTCGGCCCGAGAATTGAACCCTGTGGCACCCCGATAGAGACTGCCAGAGCAAGTTGCAGCGGAGGGTGCAGAGCTGGTGGCCGGGGTAGGGGTAGCCAGGTGGAAAGCATGGCCAGCCGTAGAAAAATGCTACGATATAGAGCTAAGCACAGGCAAAATCCTAGAGGAAAACCTGGTTCAGTCTGCATTCCAACAGACATTGGGATACAAATTCACTTTTCAGCAAGACAATAATCGAAAACACCAGGCCAAATATACACTGGAGTTGCTTGCCAAGACAACATTTAATGTTCCTGAGTGGCCTATTTACAATTTTGAATTAAATCGGATTGAAAATTGACGGCAAGACTTGAAAATGGCTGTCTAGCAATGATCAACAACCAACTTAACAGAGCTTGAAGAATTATTTAAAGAACAATGTGCAATTAGAGACTTATGCAGAAAGACTCTGCTGTAATCGCTGCCAAATGTGATTCTAACATGTATTGACTCAGGGGTGTTTATACTTATGTAAATGAGATATTTCTTTATTTAATTTTCAATACATTTGCAAACATTTAAAAAAACATGTGTTCACTTTGTCATTATTGGTTATTGTGTGTAGATGGATGAGAAAAAAATATATTTAATCCATTTTGAGTTCAGGCTGTAACACAACAAAATGTGGAATAAGTCAAGGGGTATGCATAATTTCTGAAGGCACTGTACACTTTATAAACATTTATAAATTACTTGTTACTCCCTAAAAGCTGGCCACATTAGTAGACAGTACCTGAGGCAAAAACATATCCTAAAACATGCAATGGTAAAAGAAGAAGTACACCACGCAAGGAAGTATATGAACATGTTTTAATGGAAAACAGAGCATCTCCAGAATCCCATCTAAAAATATGCACATTAAGTCAGTATAAAGTCAACTAACACACACATTTCTTAACCCAGGTCTGACCCACACTATCTGTTTGTTCAAAAGGATCAACCAAAGGTGGGTGCTTTGAACATCCACTGATTTTCCAACCACTTTGAAAATTCTACATTCTGGCCTTAAGGACAGTGGCATGTCCTCCTAAAACTGCTTATCACACAAATTCTGTTTGTGATTTCAAAATTCTAACACCACCAGTGTGTTAAATAGACTTATTTAGGAAAAGTGAAGGACGGTAGGGGACATGACTTAAAAAATGGCAGAGATATACATTTTTTAAATTCACATGATGTTCAAAAGATGTCGTTGGAGGATCAATTTTAATGTCTCCTAACTGACAACTGTTTCCTAATGTCATGAATTAACCGCCCTAGGGGCCCATTGCGATGTTAATTCACAAGCCACTCATACCACTCAATTACAGTCAGGTGGTCTATCTATTGGGCATCTACAAATGACACACTGTGGTTAACAGTAAAATGTCTGTAGCCAAGCTCAGGTAGACACACTCGATAGGCCCGCCACTCATCACTGATGATGGTGGATTCCTTCCTCACATGGTGAGCAATAAGTGGAACCAGTTCTCCTCTGGTTCTCCTAACGACCAAGCGGAGAAAAGGTTTTCCAGGCCTCGTCCCTCCATGTCTCATGCCCAACATCCCGATCACCCACTTCCTCCTCTTTCATCCACCAGCCATTCTTCCCCTTCCGTAATATGTTGAGGTAAAAAAAAAAGATCACATTTATTCAGGTCAATTAAAGAGGCGAGTAGAAATGAGAGGTCATTTTTTTGTCATTCACTTCTATGGTTCGACGAAAGTGAAGCAGTTGTGGTGGCTGGATTTTCTTCTGTTAATACTTATCAAAACAGTACATGCCTTTCTTTTGTGTCTGAAGTGGTTCTAATCTATGACCACGAACGGTCTTCGTCCTTTTCGTCTTCTCTGTTTCTCCATTGCCATCACACAGGACTCTCTGACTTTTGGGCCATCTTTGACAAGGTTGCTGTACTCCCTGCTATGTCATCAGTCATCATGTCAATCTGTCGTAACCGCAGATCCTGTGAAAACCTGTAAATACATACAGTGGGGAAAAAAAGTATTTAGTCAGCCACCAACTGTGCAAGTTCTCCCACTTAAAAAGATGAGAGAGGCCTGTAATTTTCATCATAGGTACACGTCAACTATGACAGACAAAATGAGAAAAAAAATCCAGAAAATCACATTGTAGGATTTTTAATGAATTTATTTGCAAATTATGGTGGAAAATAAGTATTTGGTCAATAACAAAAGTTTCTCAATACTTTGTTATATACCCTTTGTTGGCAATGACACAGGTCAAATGTTTTCTGTAAGTCTTCACAAGGTTTTCACACACTGTTGCTGGTATTTTGGTCCTCCATGCAGATCTCCTCTAGAGCAGTGATGTTTTGGGGCTGTCGCTGGGCAACACGGACTTTCAACTCCCTCCAAAGATTTTCTATGGGGTTGAGATCTGGAGACTGGCTAGGCCACTCCAGGACCTTGAAATGCTTCTTACGAAGCCACTCCTTCGTTGCCCGGGCGGTGTGTTTGGGATCATTGTCATGCTGAAAGACCCAGCCACGTTTCATCTTCAATGCCCTTGCTGATGGAAGGAGGTTTTCACTCAAAATCTCACGATACATGGCCCCATTCATTCTTTCCTTTACACGGATCAGTCGTCCTGGTCCCTTTACAGAAAAACAGCCCCAAAGCAAGATGTTTCCACCCCCATGCTTCACAGTAGGTATGGTGTTCTTTGGATGCAACTCAGCATTCTTTGTCCTCCAAACATGACGAGTTGGGTTTTGACCAAAAAGTTATATTTTGGTTTCATCTGACCATATGACATTCTCCCAATCCTCTTCTGGATCATCCAAATGCACTCTAGCAAACTTCAGACGGGCCTGGACATGTACTGGCTTAAGCAGGGGGATACGTCTGGCACTGCAGGATTTGAGTCCCTGGCGGCGTAGTGTGTTACTGATGGTAGGCTTTGTTACTTTGGTCCCAGCTCTCTGCAGGTCATTCACTAGGTCCCCCCGTGTGGTTCTGGGATTTTTGCTCACCGTTTTTGTGATCATTTTGACCCCACGGGGTGAGATCTTGCGTGGAGCCCCAGATCGAGGGAGATCATCAGTGGTCTTGTATGTCTTCCATTTCCTAATAATTGCTCCCACAGTTGATTTCTTCAAACCAAGCTGCTTACCTATTGCAGATTAAGTCTTCCCAGCCTGGTGCAGGTCTACAATTTTGTTTCTGGTGTCCTTTGACAGCTCTTTGGTCTTGGCCATAGTGGAGTTTGGAGTGTGACTGTTTGAGGTTGTGGACAGGTGTCTTTTATACTGATAACAAGTTCAAACAGGTGCCATTAATACAGGTAACGAGTGGAGGACAGGGGAGCCTCTTAAAGAAGACGTTACAGGTCTGTGAGAGCCAGAAATCTTGCTTGTTTGTAGGTGACCAAATACTTATTTTCCACCATAATTTGCAAATAAATTCATAAAAAATCCTACAATGTGATTTTCTGGGAAAAAAATTCTCAATTTGTCTGTCATAGTTGACGTGTACCTATGATGAAAATTACAGGCCTCTCTCATCTTTTTAAGTGGGAGAACTTGCACAATTGGTGGCTGACTAAATATTTTTTTCCCCCACTGTAGTTGGAAATTAGGATGAAACAACCTCTATAACCTAAAGTATATGGTTTACTCTCCCTAAGTTAGTACATGGAGTCAATACTCCATCAGTCAGGTTGTTTGTGGTACTTTGGGCATGGATTAGGCACAGGGCTACAAGCTCACTCTCCCACCTGTTTTATCCCACTTCTGACAACAGCGTAATAAGACAGGTAGGCCAGTGAGCTTGTTTGTGATTGTAGGCTAACTCTCAACCTTCTGTCCCTTAGCCCTACTCTATACACAGGCAATTCCATCGAAAAGAACCCATGAGCACCAACATGTGACATTCATAGGAGCATATCAAATTGGGTGTCAAATGAAAGCTGAGAGTCTATATTTTTGGGAAAATAAGGCATAGATAAATGTTTCAACCATTTTCCATCTTAAAAATGTGGCATAAGCCTAGATAGTCGTTGTGGTCCACGGACACAGCATGCACATCCTCTATTCATTGTCTTTCATTCGCATAACTCACTGCAATGGCTGATATGCCAGTTACTAGATCAGACAAGTTACAAGCTCCTTCTAAATCTACGGGGGAGATTGTAATGAGTACTTTTGTTTGCCAGAGAAAATGTATGTGAGTAAAAAAGTACATATTTACCTGTGAAAAAGATAAATACACAAGTAAGGTAGAGACACCCCAAAAAACTACTTCTAAAACTACTTCAAAAACGACTTCAATGCATTATTGTTTTGTTACTTTACACTCGAGAGGGGGAGGGGTTTGCCTCTTCATCAACAACAAATGGTGTGCTGACTCGAGCGCAGTGGAAGTCTCGACCGGTCTTGGAATACCTGATGGTCAAATGCTGACCCTTCTACCTCCCAATGGAGTTTTCAGCTGTTATCGTGACTGTTGTATACATTCCACCTCAGGAAAATACATATAACAATCTGGCAATCAGAATTATGCTACAGGACTGCTTTGCTAGCGCTGATTGGAATATGTTCCCGAGACTACGCCGTTAACATTGACGAGCTAACCACCTCGGTCACCGGCTTCATTAGGTAATGCATCGGTGACGTTGTCCCCACAGTGAATATAACGCTGCTTCCCCAATCAAAAAACCTGGATTAACACTGAGGTTGGCGCTAAACTAAAGGACAGGGCTACCACACACAGCGCTATCGCAGACAACAAGAAGTCCCGCTAGGACCTCCGCAGAGTCATCAAACCAGCAAAAGGACAATATAGGAAAAAGGTGTACAATAACAACACCGTGCTGTGCGTGAGGTCCCCCACCGACCCAGAGGACTGGGTGATCTTGCTCTTTGAGGCCGACGTGAGTACGTTTATTCTTATTTTAATTTTTTATTAGCCCTTTTTCTCCCCAATTTTGTGATATCCAATTGGTAGTTACAGTCTTGTCCCATAGCTGCTACTCCTGTACGGACTCGGGAGAGGCGAAGGCTCGAGAGCCATGCGTCCTCTGAAACACGACCCTGCCAAGCCACACTGCTTCTTGACACACTTGCTCGCTTAACTCGGAAACCAGCCGCACCAATGTGTTGGAGGAAACACCATACAGCTGGCGACCAAAGTCAGAGTGCATGCGCCTGGCCTGCCACAAGGAGTCGCTCTAGCGCGATGGGACAAGAACATCCTGGCTGGCCAAACCCTCCCCTAACCTGGACGACGCTGGGCCAATTGTGCGGCGCCTCATGGGTATCCCGGTCGCGTCCGGCTGCGACACAGCCTGGGATCGAACCCGGGTCTGTAGTGATGCCTATAGCACCGCGGTCAAAACTCGCAAGGCCAGAGGGCCAGACGGTATTCCAGGGTGCGTTCTCAGAGCATGCACAGAACAGCTCCCAGGCATATTCACGGTCATTTTCAACCTCTCCTTGTCCCAATCTGTAATACCCACATGTCTTAAGCTGACCACCTTCATTCCTGTTCCCAAGAACTCTAAGGCTTCATGCCACAATGACTACCACCCTGTAGCACTCACATCTGTAATCATGAAGTGCTTTGAAAGGCTGGTTATGGCACCTCAGACACCCTAGACCCACTCCAATTTGCATACCCCCTCAACAGATCCATAGACAACGCAATCTCAATATGGTGAGGGAAATGTACACTATGCATGTTACTGTATATAGTTGAGAATTATGCTCAGAAAATGGACCTGCCATGTTTAAACCATGTTTAAGTATCGATTTATATGTTTTAGAATAAACAGAGCAGAGCCAGGAGATGGCTCTGTTATTTTTATACATGAGAAAGCTTGGTCCTGCCACTATTGTTTCCAAGTCTGAATAGATAGGAGGAGGAGAAGTCAGATTTCGCCACTATCATAAATTAAGAGAGTGGGCGGAGCGGTCAAAAGAGGAAGATTTGGAGACAATGGTGGAAGAAACAAACAGGGAGGGATTTACATTTACATTTTAGTCATTTAGCAGACGCTCTTATCCAGAGCGACTTACAGTTAGTGAATACATATTTTTTTATACTGGCCCCCCGTGGGAATCGAACCCACAACCCTGGCGTTGCAAACACCATGCTCTATCAACTGAGCTACATCCCTGCCGGCCATTCCCTCCCCTACCCTGGACGACGCTGGGCCAATTGTGCGCCGCCCATGAGTCTCCCGGTCGCGGCCGGCTGCGACAGAGCCTGGATTCGAACCAGGATCTCTAGTGGCACAGTTAGCACTGCGATGCAGTGCCTTAGACCACTGCGCCACTCAGGAGACTAAGCTAAAAAGTATGTAAAATGTGCAGGAATAGAACTGTATATAAACTGAGGGCCGAGTGTTGGGAATTCAGTTGCTCTGCAGACCAGCTATTCTGTGTTGCGTTGTGTAATAAAGTCTATCTTGATTCTACAAAAACTCTAAAAGAACTTTGATTTTTATTAAGTTTAGGGGTAATTTTCCATGACACCAACAACGTATTTTGAATTTAAAATGCTAATATCTCTGCCATTTTTAAAGTCATATCCCCCTTCGTCATTCACTCTTCCTAAATAAGTCTTGTTAACACACTAGTGTTGTTTGAATTTTGATATCACAAACATAATTTGTGTTATAAGCAGTTTTAGGACAACATGTCTACCCCCCCCCCCCACCCCTCATTCACTGACAGTTGCCTGCCCAGTTGATAATGGCTCATCGAAACTACACCTTTGTTAATGGCTGCAGTTATGAAGCTTATGAAATATTTAACTGAAATCTCTCACTCACTTTCTCGCTCGCTTTCACTCGCTCTCGCTCTCTTTCACTCTCTCTCTCTCTGTCTCTCTCTCTCAGGTCTCCCTCATGTTTTCACAGTGAGTCACTGGGAAGATCTCAATTGCATATTCCTCATGTCCTCTCTTCTCTTCTCCTTCTCAAAACCCATTGGGCGAGAAGGTCAGAGGAGGCGGCACTGGAGCTTATCCAATGGGTTTTGAAAAGGAGATAGGAGAGAGAGCGCAAGGAGTATGCAATTCAGATCTTCCCACTGTCCTTAAGGCCAGATTGTAGAATATTCAAAGTGGTTGGGAGATCAGTGGATGTTCGAAGCACCCACCTTACGTTTACCCTTTTGAACAAACATATAGTGTGGGTCAGACCTGGGTTAAGAAATGTATGTGTTAGTTGACTGACTTTATGTGCATATTTTTTGTTGGGATTCTGGAGATGCTCTGTTTTCCATTAAAATCCTTGTGTGATGTACTTCTTCTTTTACCATTGCATGTTTTAGGAAATGTTCAGCCATTGGTGGAACATGAGGTACTGTCTACTAATGTGGCCAGCTTTTGGGGAGTAACAAGTCATTTATAATTGTATAAAGTATATATAGTCCACACTTTAGATTAGGGGCTGCAAAATAGTTTATTAATAATTAGTAAATGGTTTATAAGGATCTACATAAATCATCAACTGAAGTATTAGTAAATGCATGTACTCACATTTATAAATACACTCATTAACAATTAATAAATACACCATTCATTATATATATATATATATATATATATATATATATATATATATATATATATATATATATATATAAATACATTTACAAATATGTATATAAATGTTGAGTCAAGCCATTAATTAACCATGAACAAATACCTTAATAATATTAAGAGTTGACATTAACTCCTTTATAACTGGTTTATAAGTACGTTATTAGTAATAATTTACAAATTGTAAACATAATATGACCAAACACCTTATTAATGATCACATAATAAATCATTTAAAATAGTGTTTATAAATGCCTAATTTACTATTTAGACTGCTTATTGACATTTATAAATGTAGGAATAACAATTAATAAATGGAAAGTAAAGTCTTTACAAACCGTTTATAAATGGTTTATTAAGGCACCTTAATATAAATTGTTACCGAGTAGAGTTCAGTACAGTACACAGTAGAGCACACTAGAGTTGAGTACACTATAATGTATTGTACTGTACTCTATTGAATGACACTCTACTTGACTATACTCTACTGTAATGAACTCTACTGTACTGTGCTGTACTGTACTCTACTCTTCACTACTAAGCTCTACTGTGCTGTACTTTGATGTCCAAACATGTGAAACATAGACGTCTATGATTGGTTCAGATTTGGTCCGGTAGCGGAGCTCATTAAAATAATAGCCAGTGTGTAGAATAATATTTCTAACTTAGTGTACCTGTTTAAGATACATCACCATGAAGAGAATGACTTTCAGGGACCCATGATGAAATGAAAAGCTGGACTCCTGAAGCTACTGAAGCCCTCCAGGACTGTTTTGAGTCCCCTGACTCAGTGGCCCTGACGGACAGCACCGACGACCTGGAAGAGAGTCCCCTGACTGGGTGGCCCTGACGGACAGCACCGATGACCTGGAAGAGAGTCCCCTGACTGGGTGGCCCTGACGGACAGCACCGATGACCTGGAAGAGGCAGCGGCTACCGTCTCGGAGTACATCCGTTTCTGTGAGGATCTCGTTATTCCCAAAAAGAAAGTCAACATCTTCCCCAATAGTAAACCGTTGGTAACTCGGGAAATAAAAGAGCTCCTCAACCAGAAAGACGAGTGTTTAAATCAGGTGTCAGTAAAGAGGAAAGGAAAAATATTCAGAGGCAACTCAAAAGCAAAATCAAGGAGTGCAAGGCAGCATACAAAGACACATTTGAAAACATTTTCAAGGACAGTAGGAAAGCCTGGCAAGGGCTACAAACCATCACAGGCTCCAAACCAAAGAGACATTGTATGAGCGTCAAAAATGACCTTGCTTTTGCAAATGATTTGAACAGTTTCTATTGTAGGTTTGACTTGTGTGATTTTACATCGCAGCAGAAAGTGGCCATGGACAGTATAGACAGCATACCAGCTGTTGATATACAGATCTCTGTGAATGACATCAAGCAATACTTTCAACGTTTCTCCAGGTATGTTGATGATGTGTTACCGGTCATGCTGAACAATTTCTACGAACATTTAGAAAAGGCAA
Source organism: Coregonus clupeaformis (assembly GCF_020615455.1). Taxonomy (NCBI): domain Eukaryota; kingdom Metazoa; phylum Chordata; class Actinopteri; order Salmoniformes; family Salmonidae; genus Coregonus; species Coregonus clupeaformis. The sequence continues at coordinate 16,064,847 of NC_059210.1, read as the reverse complement.
ACAGCCTAGTGAAAATGGTATTCAGTAGCACGTTTAACACCATCCAACCCCACCTACTGGTGGATAAGCTGGTGCATTTGCGTGTCCTCTCTACTGATCAAGTTTCCTTGTGAACTGTACACAACCTGTACACACATACACATGGATTTAGTGTTGTAGATATGTGGTAGTGGAGTATGGGCCTGAGGGCACACACTAGTGTATTGTGAATTCTGTAATGAATGTAATGTAATGTTTAAAAAAATGTATAACTGCCTTAATTTTGCTGGACACCAGGAAGAGTAGCTGCTGCCTTGGCAACTCCACATCTACAACGGTGAATATGAGAGCCCCTCAAGGTTGTGTATTTTCACCGATACCGTACACAAACGATTGTCAAGCCTCTGACGCAGCTTGGTTTAAATATGCAGATGACACCACTGTTGTGGGTTTCCTCCACCCAGACCAAGCCTTTCTTCAAGGTTTTGACAGAGAAATGGCAACATTCGTCTAGTTGTGCGCAGATAACGTTCTTGAAATAAATGTTAACCTCTACGGGATCGGTGTCCTGTATACGGGACGGTTGAGCTAACGTGCGCTAATGTGATTAGCATGACTGTTGTAAGTAAAAGCAAACTTTCCAGGACATAGACATGTGTTATATGGGCAGAAAGCTTAAATTATTGTTAATCTAACTGCACTGTCCAATTTACAGTAGCTAGTACAGTGAAAAAATACCATGCTATTGTTTGAGGAGAGTGCACAACAACAAAAAACTTATCACGGCAACTGGTTTGATACATTCACCTCTGAAGGTAAATAATGTACTTACATTCAGTAATATTGCTCTGATTCGTCATCCTAAGTGTCCCATAGATAAAATGTAGCATCGTTTTGTTTGATAAAATCCATTTTTATATTCAAATGTAGGAACTGGGTTCTACAGTTTGAACCCCTGCTGTTTCTGGCTCCACACCCACCCCGCCCGGTAATCTAGATGTGTGAAAGTTAGTGTATAAGCTAATGATCCATCATGTATGACATTCCTGGGAGTGTGAAAACTTACATTTTGTATTACCATATCATTGTTGTATGTTCTCTGTAGACTTGATACAAAATAGTCCAGTATTGCAACGCTTCACTGGATCAATCTGAAACTTTGCACACACACTGCTACCATCTAGTGACCAAACTCTAAATTGCGCCTAAACTGCAATATTATGTTGAAGCCTTTTTCTTGCATTTCAAAGATGATGGAACAAAAATATAAATAGAAAACACATGTTTTTTTGTTTGTATTATCTTTTACCAGATCTAACGTGTTATATTCTCCTACATTAATTTCACATTTCCACAAACTTCAAAGTGTTTCCTTTCAAATGGTATAAAGAATATGCATATCCTTGCTTCAGGTCCTGATACAGGCAGTTAGATTTGGGTATGTCATTTTAGGCGAAAATTGAAAAAAAGGGTCCGATCCTTAAGAGGTTAAGAAAACAAAATAGATGGAAATTGATATCAGAAGGAACAAAACTCCACTACCCCCTACAAAGATCAATGGGGAATCAGTCGATAGAGTGACCACATATACGTACCTGGGAATTGAAATAGACAAACTGAAATTCAATGACTGTGCCTTTGCAAAGATAAAGAAATTGCAACAGAGAATGTTTTTTTTTAACGCAAACTGACCATTTTAACGTCGACCCCCATATCTTACAAATGTTCTATAAATCTGTCCTGCAGAGTGTACTGTCCTTTGGTCTGATATGCGTGTTTGGAAACAAGACCAGGTCAAGCTTCAGCGCTTGATTAAGATGGCGGGAAGGATAATTAGTATAATTAGATCAAGAATCAGCCACCAACCTGTAAACAGAACTCATCCTCCTAAAACTTGAAAGCATTTTACAGGACAGTACTCATCCCCTTCAATCAAAATTCAGTCACAGCAGCAGCCGGACAAAGGGAAAATCAAAACAGATAGATATTGGGCCTCTTTTATTCCAACAGCCATTATGCTGTATAATACATAGTCTGTTGGTCCCTCGTGTATACAGCATATTGCACTTTCACTTTATATGTGTAGCTATAGCACTTTGAATGAATTATATTGTGTAGTTTCTGTGTTTTCATGTTTTATGTACCATCCTTTTAAGCACATGACCAAATGAATTTCCCCCTGGTGGGATAATAAAGTTGATCTGAATCTGAAATTCGTTACCTCAAATCCATTACTGGATGTAAATCCAATTCACTCAATAACAAAAATAAAAAAAATTGAGACATAAATAACACAATTCTGTTACCAAACTTTGCATCTGCACTGTTCTTCCAGTAAATGTGTTTTTGTAAATTGTTCAGTGTAAATTGTTAGAAGTAATCCTTGTGCATAGAAATGTATGGTTTGTTAAACTTTGAAGTCAATGTTTTTTGTTTGGCATTAATTTTAACTGAAAGATCTGAGTCGCAGCGCAATTCCGTTACTGTGGATTTGCCCTCACTCAGTGAGGCGTTTACTGATTTATATTACATTTATCTGTGTGGGTTTTGCAATCAATGAGTCAGGTTAAAGTCAAAACCAATATTCTTAAAATGGTCTGAGGCCGAGGTAAGCCAATCTGAGGGAGGGAGACAACAAGAGGTAAGAGGAGGAAGTAAAAAACAATACAGAAAGAAAAGAAGGTAAAGAAAGAGAGAGATGGGGAGAAGGGAAAAAGTGAGAGATGGATTGAGAGTAAATGGGAGGTAGGGGGAGAGGTACAGTGGAGTTGGAATCAAAAACGAATCACATATATAATCATATAATTATGGCAGCAACCATGTAACATGTAGCTATGGATGTAGGAAATGTCCACAAGTGAAACTGTGCCTCTCTGTGTTCTATTTGAAGCAAAGCAAACAGGTGCAACATGTACAGCACAAAGTAGCAAAGGATAGAAAAGCATTTAGTCATAAAGAAGCAATTTTATTCAACTCCCATTTCCATTTGTATTACTCATCTTTCTGAACCTTCCATGGGGAAGTTTGAATAAAGGTATTCAATCAAAAAAGTAGCTCAAACTGCTTTGACACACATACTGTACATACACGCACGCACGCACGCACACACGCACGCACACACACACACACACACACACACACACACACACACACACACACACACACACACACACACACACACACACACACACACACACGCACACTTCCCTCATCTCTCTGATGTATGTTCAAGGGGTGTCAGTCTAACTGGAGCTCCCACTCCCACCACCCTCGATGTACCTGTAGGTAGCAGACACCTCACAGAGTGGCACCCAAATTAATATACATCAGATACACTACCGTTCAAAAGTTTGGGGTCACATAGAAATGTCCTTGTTTTCGAAAGAAAAGCAATATTTTTGTCCATTAAAATAACATCAAATTGATCAGAAATACAGTGTAGACATTGTTAATGTTGTAAATGGCTATTGTAGCTGGAAACAGCTGATTTTTACATAGGCGTACTATTATTAGCAACCATCAGTCCTGTGTTCCAATGGCACGTTGTGTTCGCTATTCCAAGTTTATCATTTTAAAAGGCTAATCGATCATTAGAAAACCCATTTGCAATTATGTTAGCACAGCTGAAAAATGTTGTGCTGATTAAAGAAGCAATAAAAACGGCCTTCTTGAGACTAGTTGAGTATCTGGAGCAGCAATTGTTGGTTCGATTACAGGATCAAAATGGCCAGAAACAAATAACTTTTTTCTGAAACTCGTCAGTCTATTCTTGTTCTGAGAAATGAAGGCTATTCCATGCGAGAAATTGCCAAGAAACTGAAGATCTTGTACAATGCTGTGTACTACTCCCTTCACAGAACAGCGCAAACTGGCTCTAACCAGAATAGAAAGAGAAGTGGGAGGCCCCAGTGCACAACTGAGCAAGAGGACAAATATATGAGTGTCTAGTTTGAGAAACTCCAAAACACCAGTCAACAGTAAAGAGGAGACTCCGGAATGCTGACCTAGGCAGAGTTGCAAAGAAAAAGTCCAGTTTTTGTGTTCTTTTGCCCATCTTAATATTTTCCTTTTATTGGCCAGTCTGAGATATGGCTTTTTCTTTGCAACTCTGCCTAGGTCAGCATCGCCTCTTCACTGTTGACGTTGAGACTGGTGTTTTGCGGGACCTGTGAGGCGTCTGTTTCTCAAACTAGACACTCTAATGTATTTGTCCTCTTGCTCAGTTGTGCACTGGGGCCTCCCACTCCTCTTTCTATTCTGGTTAGAGCTAGTTTGCCAGCCAGACAGTATGTCTGTCTGTCTGTCTGTCTCTGTCTGTCTATCTGTCTTTCTGTCTGTCTGTGTGTGTGTGTGTGTGTGTCAGATAGACAGACATTTAGTTACTGTAATTTGGAGTTCTGACACACAGCCTTTCCAGAGGGTATAGATATATCCCTTAATGACTAACCCATGGGCCAGCCTATAGCCATATAGCTCACTACCTTACTGAATAATATATACACACACACAGGCGTGAACACATACACATAAACACACATACACACAAACATGTATGCACGCACGCACGCACACACACACACACACACACACACACACACACACACACACACACACACACACACACACACACTACGCTGTTGCTAAAATGATTATTGATTAGATTTATTACAACCACTACGCTGCTTATTGATTATTGATTGCCATTACCATTAGTATCTATTTATCCTGCTACTGGTCACTATTACTCCTGTTTTTGGTACTTGTATAGCGCTCTTCAAAGGATCTCAAAGCACATAAAAACAAACACAACAAACAAAACATTTAAATGATGGAGATTGAAAGTCTCTTTGCCCTAACACTACACAGCTGATTCAAATTATCAAAGCTTGCTGATTAGTTGATTATTTGAATCAGCTGTGTAGTGCTAGGGCAAAAACCTAAATGTGCACCCCTTGGGGTCCTGAGGACCGAGTTTGGGAAACCCTGACATAGACTGACCAGGTGAATCCAGGTGAAAGCTATCATCCCTTATTGATGTCCCTTGTTAAATCCACTTCAATCAGTGTAGATGAAGGAGAGGAGACAGGTTAAAGAGGGATTTTTAAGCCTTGAGACAATTAAGACATGGATTGTGTATGTGTGCCATTCAGAGGATGAATGAGCAAGACAAAATATTTAAGTGCCTTTGAACGGGGTATGGTAGTAGGTGCCAGGCGCACCGGTTTGTGTCAGGAACTGCAATGCTGCTGGGTTTTCCAATGCTCAACAGTTTCCTGTGTGTGTCAAGAATGGTCCACCACCCAAAGGACATCCAGCCAACCTGATACAACTGTGGGAAGCATTGGAGTCAACATGGGCCAGCATCTCTGTGGAACGCTTTCGACAACTTGTAGAGTCCATGCCCTGACGAATTGAGGCTGTTCTGAGAGCAAAAGGGGGTGCAACTCAATATTAGGAAGGTGTTCTTAATGTTTTGTATACTCAGTGTCAGTGGAGGCTCCTCGGAGGAAGAAGGGGAGGACCATCCTCCTCAGTGAATTTCATAAAATAAAAATAGTGAAGCATTAAAAAAGTAATCCTTTTTTAGATAAAATTATATTCACGTCACCAAATAATTAATTAAAACACACTGTTTAGCAATGAAGATCTACAGTAGTCCTCTGTAGCTCAATTGGTAGAGCATGGCGCTTGTTACGCCAGGGTAGTGGGTTCAATTCCCCTGTGAATTTCCTGGATACTGCTCAGACTGTTTTTTTGTATGGAGATCTCGGAAGTGTACTGTAACCTTGTAACATTTCGTATCTCCCTATGTTACGGTGTGAAAACAGTTTTCAATGGCACACATATCCCAAATAATGTATGTGATTGCAAATTCCAATGCTTCAAACAGAAAGAGAAACTGAAATATGATTAATAAAACAAAAATCGATACTGTCATTAACGTGGTTCTTAAATGATAACGCATAATAGTTGTTTGATGCACGTTTGATGTCTAGCTGTTATCGCACAACATTAGCTGATTCAGGAAAGGGTTTTCTGAATGACAGTCAAGTGATAAAGAGCTCGTGTGATACTGCAAGTGATTTAACAACAGCCATTAATGTTGATCTCGGGGATTGACAGAACATTTTGGTGTCTATGTTGTTACGGTGGTCAAGATAATTAGCCTACTTCGTGGACGACATTAAATCAAGATTCCTGAGGTAAGATTACAGTCCGTGTACATTTTTATCACTTTTTTCCCCGAGTTAAAACGGAACAATCGGGAACTTGAAAATGTCTGTTTTCAAAAAATGTCATTTTTGCATAGAATACCAAAAAACAACTTGATATTTCGATGTTCAAATGTGGATGGGGTTAAATGTGGAATGCCTGGTCAAGTGCACAGCCAACACTTCCTGTCCTTTCAAAGTAGGAGATCACCCTTCTAACTCCATTCTATGAATCTAATACCTATTAATTAATTGATTAATAGCGGACCATACTGTGCCAAGATAAGGTAAGATTTCTCAATTTCTGCGTAAGATTTAGTGTGTATTGACTTAATAATGAACTGATGTTACTGTAAATGGTTAGCTGACTGATATATCCTAGCTACCTAGCTAACCATTGATAATCTTATCAAATGATGCTATACAGCCAAAACAACAGTATCTATTGCTAGACTAGAGATATGCCCTAGCTATAGTTAGTCAGTGGTTGCACATCTAACTAGTTGGAATGAAGCAAGGGTGTGAATAGTAGACATGTAAATATATCCTTTCACTGTTTACAGCAGGTCTCCAGCTACCTGTCTGATCAGCCTGATAGGGTGCCGTGGGTGTGTCCAGCTTAAACCTGTGCAAATCTGTGTGTGTATAGCAATGGAATTAAACATCCAACCAATGCCTCAAGTGTCGTGCTGTAGGTCCACCACACACCGGAAGGGTTGTGGAGTCCTGTCCAGAAACAACCCCTAGCCCCTACCCCTGGACACTTGTGGAGATCTGAGAGAATCGGACCGGTGTAAGCAATACCACCAAAAATCCACCAAGTCTATCAGAGGGTAAGGTGGAGCTCTCACCATGTCACTACCCATCAATCCCTCTCAGATCTCCACGTGTCTAGACTCTGGGCAGTAGGGGCTAGGGGTTGTTTCTGGACAGGCCATGCGTATTATGGTAGCTCAGTCAGTCAGTCAGTCAGTCAGTCTGGCAATGTCAGAAAATGTTAATAGCTGTCAAATACTTGCTTCCTCTGTCCTTTGGAGAATCTCAATTGCATTTCCTTGATTAGTTGCATCCTCCCTCCTCGTCTCCTTCTCAAAATCCATTGGATGAGAAGGACATAGGTCCCTCCCTCTCACCTTCATATCCAATGGGTTTTGAGAAGGAAGCAAGGAGAGAGGACGTGAGGAATGAAGGAAATGCAATTGAGATTCTCCACTTGTTTCCTCCATTCCTCACCTCCCTCTCAAAGCACATTGGGGGAGAGGAGGGAAGGTTCCTCCCCTCGGGCTCCAATGCACTTTCAATTAGAGTGGCGCAGTGGTCTAAGGCACTGCATCGCAGTGCTAGCTGTGCCACTAGAGATCCTGGTTCGAATCCAGGCTCTGTCATAGCCGGCCGTGACCGGGAGACCCATGGGGCGGCGCCAGGGTTGTGGGTTCAATTCCCATGGGGGGCCAGTATGAAAAATAAAATAATGTATGCACTCACTAACTGTAAGTCGCTCTGGATAAGAGCGTCTGCTAAAATGTAAAATGTAAATGTAAGGAAAAGAGTGGAGGGAACGAGGACAGAGGAAGCAAGAATGTGATGTCTAGTTTTCACACACACACACACACACACACACACTGCTTGAAGAGTTTACTGATTTCATTATTTGTTATTACTATTTTCAATGATTTTGTTGACAGAACCAATTGTATTATTGTATTAAATTATTATATAAACTATTAAAACATTATATATATATATATAAATGCTGTTTATCTTTTTCATTCTCCTGAAAGATTTTGCATGGGTATAAATTATAGATAAGTTGACTAAAGCACAAACAGACCTTGCGACTAGGCATGACAAAGAAACATGTTTCATGTGACATTTTCAATGACATGTAGATGTTCTGTTGTTGCTAGGAGTTATGGTCTCATTCCTTTAACTATACTGTTTACTATTATTTATCCTGCTACCAGTCACTTTCTTTTAATCCCGGCCTACATATACATATCTACGTCAATACTCCAGTATCCCTGCACATTGTACATTTGGTACTGGCACTGACCCTGTATATAGCTTACATTCTTCTGTTTGGTTTTTTTCTTCTCTTATTTCTCAGTGTTTTTGTATTCAATATTACTTATACTATGTTGATATTGAATACTGCACTGTTGAGTAGGGGTTTCAAGTTAAGCATTTCACTGTACTTGTGCATATGACAAATAGAACTTGAAACTTGAAACATGCACAAACACACAGACATATAATGCACAGGTGCACACAGGCATCTATACATCCATTGACATGAAGAATTAGTCTCACTCTTTCTGTGAATACTGATGAACCTGTGTAAATACAAATCATATACTATATTTCCAGAGAGAAACCTTTCACACCACTAATGATACGTTAATCATAAAACATACAACTCCGCCCTTCTGCTTCATGGAGAGATATTTTTTCCTGTCTGCGCGATGAACTGAGAACCCAACTGGTTGGACCGACTCGGACAGTATATCCCGAGAGAGCCATGTTTCCGTGAAACAGAGTATGTTACAATCCCTGATGTCTCTCTGGAAAGAAACCCTCGCCCTGAGCTCGTCAACTTTATTATCCAGAGACTGAAACATTAGCGAGTAATATACTCTGAAGCGGTGGGTGGTGTGCACGCCTCCTAAGTCGGACTAGAAGACCGCTCCGAGTACCTCTCCTCCGCCGGCGTTGTTTTGGGTCGGCCTCTGGAATCAGTTCAATTGCCCTGGGGAGTGCGAACAAAGGATCCGCTTTGGGAAAGTCATATTCCTGGTCGTAATGCTGGTAGTGCTGGTGAGTTATCGTCGCTCTGATATCCAATAGTTCTTCCCGGCTGTATGTAATGACACAAATCATTTTCTGGGCTAATAACGAAAGAAAGAATAGTTGAAAAAATGAAATACTGCAAAGTTTCCTAAGAGCTAGAAGCAAGGCAGCCATCTCTGTCGGTGCCATTACAGTCGGAACGTAACTGTAAATGTTCTGAAACCAAAATGTTGATTTCTTATTGGACAGGTAACCATACTCTGAACAGACACTGGTCTTCTCCCCTGGTTCTGGAGAGAATGAAAAATGTATGCACTCACTAACTGTAAGTCGCTCTGGATAAGAGCGTCTGCTAAATGACTAAAATGTAAAAATGTAAATGTAATGTACCTTACCCACATACAGTCTACTCCTAGATTCAACCACCAAGGAACCCTATTAATTCTGACAATAGATCACCTACAGTACCAACTGTTAAAAATAAATGTTGCTGTAAGGTTGTAGATGTAAAAAAAAAAAATTGCAGGGTACCAATAATGTTCTCCAGATGTTACAAGCAACGTTGCTGGAAGATTAGAATATGGATTATATAAGTTTAAGAAATGCTTAAAATGTATCAGGAATGTTTCAGGAATTTTTTAAGGGAGCGGTTTAAAATGTTTCAGGAATCTTTCAAAATGTTTCAGGAAGTTATAAAACGTACCTAATTACAATGTTGTAGAAAATTACAAAAACACATGCACGCACCAACGCACGTATGCACACACACGAAGGCACAAACACATACATGAATCAGTGATACAGCCTATCTGTGTGGACCACACCATGCATGACATTTGTGACAGGAAGAGATGAGAGATCACAGGAGACACGCACATGCACACCACAGGAGAACGGCTCATAATAATGGCCAGAACGGAGCAAATGGAATGGCATCAAACACCTGGAAACTATGTGTTTGATGTATTCGATACCATTCCATTAATTCCGCTCCAGTCATTACCAAGAGCCCGTTCTCCCCAATTAAGGTCCCACCAACCTCATGTGAGGCACACATACCCACCGACACACACACACTACTTCTCTGGGTCATGGCTAACACTACATCCTTACAACTAGCACCATGACAACAATAGAGAGAGAGAGAGAGAGAGAGAGAGAGAGAGAGAGAGAGAGAGAGAGAGAGAGAGAGAGAGAGAGAGAGAGAGAGAGAGAGAGAGAGAGAGAGAGAGAGAAAGAGAAAGAGGGAGAATTATTAACTGATACAGAAATGTATTGGTGTTTGTGCTTTCTGAGCGCACAGTGTTGTTTGCATCAAGTTCATTCGGCCCAATGAAAACAACTACCACACCGACTTCCGAAATGTATGTAGGATGTCCATACAGCTAGCAACAAAAGAGAACGAAAGGGAAAAGTCTAATCAAATCGAATACAATTTTATTGGACGCATACACATATTTAGCAGATGTTGTTGCGGGTGTAGCGAAATGCTTGTGTTCCTAGCTCCAACAGTGCAGTAATATCTAACAATACACAACATCACACATTCATCTAAAAAAGTAAAGTAATGGAATTAAGAAATATATAAATATTAGGACGAGCAATGTCAGAGTCCGGAGTATATATATATATATATATATATATATATATATATATATATATATATATATATATATATATATATACACTGTATATATGATGGGATGTACAGTGAGGGAAAAAAGTATTTGATCCCCTGCTGATTTTGTACGTTTGCCCCCTGACAAAGAAATGATCAGTCTATAATTTTAATGGTAGGTTTATTTGAACAGTGAGAGACAGAATAACAACAAAAAAATCCAGAAAAACGCATGTCAAAAATTTTATAAATTGATTTGAATTTTAATGAGGTAAATAAGTATTTGACCCCCTCTCAATCAGAAAGATTTCTGGCTCCCAGGTGTCTTTTATACAGGTAACGAGCTGAGATTAGGAGCACACTCTTAAAGGGAATGCTCCTAATCTCAGTTTGTTACCTGTATAAAAGACTCTCCACCATGGCCAAGACCAAAGAGCTCTCCAAGGATGTCAGGGACAAGATTGTAGACCTACACAAGGCTGGAATGGGCTACAAGACCATCGCCAAGCTGCTTGGTGAGAAGGTGACTACAGTTGGTGCAATTATTCGCAAATGGAAGAAACAAAAAAGATCTGTCAATCTCCCTCGGCCTGGGGCTCCATGCAAGATCTCACCTCGTGGAGTTGCAATGATCATGAGAACGGTGAAGAATCAGCCCAGAACTACACGGGAGGATCTTGCCAATGATCTCAAGGCAGCTGGGACCATAGTCACCAAGAAAACAATTGGTAACACACTACGCCGTGAAAGACTGAAATCCTGCAGCGCCCGCAAGGTCCCCTGCTCAATAAAGCACATATACAGGCCCGTCTGAAGTTTGCCAATGAACATCTGAATGATTCAGAGGAGAACTGGGTGAAAGTGTTGTGGTCAGATGAGACCAAAATCGAGCTCTTTGGCATCAACTCAACTCGCTGTGTTTGGAGGAGGAGGAATGCTGCCTATGACCCCAAGAACACCATTCCCACCGTCAAACATGGAGGTGGAAACATTATGCTTTGGGGGTGTTTTTCTGCTAAGGGAACAGGACAACTTCACCGCATCAAAAGGGACAATGGACGGGGCTATGTACCGTCACATCTTGGGTGAGAACCTCCTTCCCTCAGCCAGGGTATTGAAAATGGGTTGTGGATGGGTATTCCAGCATGACAATGACCCAAAACACACAACCAAGGCAACAAAGGAGTGGCTCAAGAAGAAGCACATTAAGGTCCTGGAGTGGCCTAGCCAGTCTCCAGACCTTAATCCCATAGAAACTCTGTGGAGGGAGCTGAAGGTTCGAGTTGCCAAACGTCAGCCTCGAAACCGTAATGACTTGGAGAAGATCTGCAAAGAGGTGTGGGACAAAATCCCTCCTGAGATGTGTGCAAACCTGGTGGCCAACTACAAGAAACGTCTGACCTCTGTGATTGCCAACAAGGGTTTTGCCACCAAGTACTAAGTCATGTTTTGCAGAGGGGTCAAATACTTATTTCCCTCATTAAAATGCAAATCAATTTCTAACATTTTTTACATGCATTTTTCTGGATTTTTTTGTTAGTCTGTCTCTCACTGTTCAAATAGACCTACCATTAAAATTATAGACTGATCATGTCTTTGTCAGTGGGCAAACATACAAAATCAGCAGGGGATCAAATACTTTTTTCCCTATATAGACGTGTTGTATATCTGAAAAATACGTAGGATAGAATAGTATATGTACAGCAATAGTTAAATAGGATAGGCCTTGACTAGACTACAGTATATACAGTACATATGAAGTGGGTAAAACAGTATATAAACATCATTAAAGTGACCAGTGTTCCATTATTAAGTGACCAGTGTTCCATGCCTATGTACATAGGCAGCAGCCTCTAAGGTGCAGGGTTGAGTAACCGGGTGGTAGCCGGCTAGTGACAGTGACTAAAGTTCAGGGCTGGGTACTTGGTGGAGGGTGGCTAGTGGTGACTATTTAACAGTCTGATGGCCTTGAGGTAGAAGCTGTTTTTCAGTCTCTCGGTCCCAGCTTTGATGCACCTGTACTGACCTCACCTTCTGGATGGTCGTGGGTGAACAGCCTGTGGCTCGGGTGGCTGAGGTCCTCGCCTTCCTGTGCTGTAGATGTCCTTGAGGGCAGGAAGTGTGCCCCAGTTGATGTGTTGGGCAAACCGCACCATCCTCTGGAGAGCCCTGCGGTTGCGGACGATGCAGTTGTCAGGCGGTGATACAGCCCGACAGGATGCTCTCAACGGTGCATCTGTAAATGTTTGTGAGGGTCTTAGGAGCCAAATTTCTTCAGCCTCCTGAGGTTGAAGAGGCACCGTTGAGCTGCTTCACCACACAGTATGTGTGGGTGAACCATTTCAGATTGTCAGTGATGTGTACGCCGAAGAACTTGAAGCTTTTCACGTTTTCCACTGCGGTCCTATCGATGTGGATGGTGGCGTGCTCCCTCTGCTGTCTCCTGAAGTCCACGATTAGCTCCTACGTTTTGTTGATGTTGAGGTAGAGGTTATTTTCCTGGCACCACTCCGCCAGGGCCCTCCCCTCCTCCCTGTAGTCTTGTCATTGTTGGTAATCAGGGCTACCACTTTTGTGTCATCTGCAAACTTGATGATTGAGTTGGAGACATGGGTGGCCACGCAGTCATGGGTGAACAGGGAGTACAGGAGGAGGCTGCGCATGCACCCTTGTGGGGCCCCTGTGTTGAGGATCAGCATAGTGGAGGTGTTGTTGCCTACCTTCACCACCTGGGGACGGCCCGTCAGGAAGTCCAGAACCCAGTTGAACAGGGCGGGGTTCCGAAAAATGAAAAATATTTCCAGACGTATTGTCTGAATACCCATACTTGCGTCATATAAGCCGTTTGAGTACGCCAAAAAATACAGTTTTATAGTATGTGACATTTCGAAAATCTAGTATACTTTAAATGACCGGATGTCATACTAATTTCAGCTTTGAGAACAGCTGATAATCAGCTGTCAATTAGATATGGGGATGTGCTACTGAAATAAACAAATAGCAGAAAACAACGTAATGGCGCTTGATGCATTCTCAGTATGGGAAAATATAACGTTTTATAGTATGTGAAATTTCTAAAATCGAGTATGCTTTAAATGTCAGGATGTTATTCTAATTTCGTCTTTTCATCAAGTAGAATTCGCTGCACACTTTTCGGGAATTTCACAGCCACAATGTATTGGAAAAGGGGGCTGCGAGTTTTGATAGCTTGATCTCTTCAAGTAAACTAAAACAACTTGAAAGATGGCGAATAGCTAAGCTTCTGCGGTGGTGTTCAAATGTATGTCGTTTTTGTTTTCCTTAAAATGATTATGATTATTTCATCGTAAATCTATGAAAACAGATTTGCAGCATGCTGCCTGCCGTGCCTTTAGCCTGTTACGTGCTTTAGTAAGACTAGAAGTTATAACTTTTCGAACAGTAACAATAGCTACAGCGTTACTGGCTGGTGAGCGACAACTTCATATTTAACATTAGCCGAGTTAGCTAGCTAGTTAGTTTCATTGCACATAACCTGTTATGGTTAAAGTCATGCACAAAAATACACAGTATCTTGACATTTATTTACTGTGCTGTACTTGGCAAATAAAGTTCATATTTTCTCTGATAGCAACAACACTTTCCCATCTATTTCCTATGCTTCACCGACACATTCATGTAAGAAAGGTGCAATAATTCCAGTGAAATGTACTCTAATTGGCATAATACCTTTTACAGGGCTTTACATGTAGTATATGTTTGATGCATCCATATTTTTCAAGCCATATGACTGCTAAATAGTTAAATAGTTATCCAAATAGCTACCAGGACTATGTGCATTGACCCTATTTGCACAAACTTTTTTGACTCGTCACACACGCTGCTGCTACTGTTTACTATCAATTACTGTATTCCTAGTTACAGTATATGTACATATCTACCTCAATTACCTCATACCCCTGCACATTGCCTCGGTATTGGTACCCCTTGTATATAGCCAAGTTATTGTAACTCATTGTGTATCTATTATTACTTTTATTATTATGTTTAGGGCTGCCCCCGCCAAAAGAAATTGGTACTTTCGACCAATCGACTGGTCGAAATTTTGAAACGTGTATTTTTCCATATATAGACACACCCTATGTGTTTTAGTAAAATCAACTAGCCTATATGTAGGCTACTGAGCTTGTCTGATTCTTTAAGCACACTGTGATTAAATAATTAAGACACACAAATGACTCAAGAGAGAACCTGAGATCAAGATAGCCTAACCAGAAGAAAAAAACGTATCCCGAACCTCCTCCTCCCGCTGCTAGTGGCCTTCACAGATTCTGCCATTACGCCGGTAATAGGCTAAATTTTTCCATTTGGAGTGCCAATTTATCTTGCCATTTCTACTGATCTGATTGTCAGTTATGATTTTCATATGCACATTTTCGTGGAACAGTTTCATTTATTTTATAATAAAGTCTTCGTATCTCAAAATCATTGTCATGTGATTAATACAAATTATATCTAAATCTTAATGAAAATTATACAAATCGAAAAGTCACTTCTATTGCCATTGGCAACTATGTAAAAATAGCCTACATAAAGCCAACAAATAAAAACATTGCAGCCTGCAGGTAGAACATATCCTGAGAAAAATAAATCACATTGGCTACGAATGGCCTGTCTGCAAGGAACTTGAAACATTGTATCAACTATCAACTTGGTCCAGCCTAAAGCTTGTGCTAACAAACTTGCAACATTGTATAACATATTCTGGACCTTCAGAGTTTCCCACTCCAGTGAGCTCCAGACAGACACAGCTGTAAACTATTTACCTACAGTAATCAGGTAGGCCTATTTTATGATGTTTCCACCGGATCAGAGCATGGAGAGAGCTGGAAAGAGAGAGAGCTGGAATGATTTTTCAAATAGGCTACATTGAGGAACTATTGTAATTCTCAATGGATGTAAAAACAGACTTTGTTTAATTCCTGTTTGAAGTGAAGAAAACATTACTTTGAGAAGCTCCACAGCTCATTAGTGGTGGTGAGTTAAGACAATCAGAAATACTATCAGATCCCCAAATAGGCACATTTATAAGCCTACATTTGCACGCAGGTCAGGTAGCCTACAGGGATGTAGCTCAGTTGGTAGAGCATGGCATTTGCAACGCCAGGGTTGTGGGTTCGATTCCAGTATGAAAAAATAAATAAAAATGTATGCACTCACTTAACTGTAAGTCGCTCTGGATAAGAGCGTCTGCTAAATGACAAATGTAAATGTAGCCTAGGCCTACTTCTATGCGTAATCAGGTGCGCGTTCTTACACAACATTAACAGGAGCGCAAAAAAATTAACACAATAATAAATGGACAACTCCCCCCACATGTATACATATATACATACACACACACACACACACATATCCTTTTTATCCCTTCATTACTTTCCAACCCCACCACCCCTTCCCCAATTGGAGTAAACTAGTGAACAACAACGCTTAGGCCTGTACTTCCAGCCTTAGGCCATAACTTGTTTCTCACAACTGTAGCCTAGGTTGTGCGCTCTGCAAACAACGTGTCCACTCCGACAATCAGAACTGTAAAAAACTGTAATAATAATATATTGAATACATTAACAGAAATTGCGGTAACCAAACAAACATTGTAGATTAGAAATTATGGGAATTAACCGTAATTGTAAAGTCGTGGTGAAAAGTTTTGAGAATGACACAAGTATTGGTCTTCACAAAGTTCGCTGCTTCAGTGTTATGAGATATTTTTGTCAGATGTTACTATGGAATATTGAAGTATAATTACAAGCATTCCATAAGTGTCAAAGGCTTTTATTGACAATTACATTAAGTTTATGCAAAGAGTCAATATTTGCAGTGTTGACCCTTCTTTTTCAAGACCTCTGAAATCCGCCCTGGCATGCTGTCAATTAAC
This sequence comes from Coregonus clupeaformis, assembly GCF_020615455.1. Lineage (NCBI taxonomy): Eukaryota > Metazoa > Chordata > Actinopteri > Salmoniformes > Salmonidae > Coregonus > Coregonus clupeaformis. The sequence continues at coordinate 16,048,334 of NC_059210.1, read as the reverse complement.
TTCTGGGCCACATCCTGACTGATGGCAGCCCATTCTTGCATAATCAATGCTTGGAGTTTGTCAGAATTTGTGGGGTTTTGTTTGTCCACCTGCCTCTTGAGGATCGACCACAAGTTCTCAATGGAATTAAGGTCTGGGGAGTTTCCTGGCCATGGACCCAACATTTTGATGTTTTGTTCCCAGAGCCACTTAGTTATCACTTTTGCCTTATGGCAAGGTGCTCCATCATGCTGGAAAAGGCATTGGTCGTCACCAAACTGTTCTTGGATGGTTGGGAGAAATTGCTCTCGGAGAATGTGTTGGTACCATTCTTTATTCATGGCTGTGTTTTTAGGCAAAATTGTGAGTGAGCCCACTCCCTTGGCTGAGAAGCAACCCCACACATGAATGGTCTCAGGATGCTTTACTGTTTGGCATGACACAGGACTGATGTTAGCGCTCACCTTGTCTTCTCCGGACAAGGTGTTTTCCAGATGCCCCAAACAATCGGAAAGGGGATTCATCAGAGAAAATGACTTTACCCCAGTCCTCAGCAGTCCAATCCCTGTACCTTTTGCAGAATATCAGTCTGTCCCTGATGTTTTTCCTGGAGAGAAGTGGCTTCCTCGCTGCCCTTCTTGACACCAGGCCATCCTCCAAAAGTCTTCACCTCACTGTGCATGCAGATGCACTCACACCTGCCTGCTGCCATTCCTGAGCAAGCTCTGCACTGGTGGTGCCCCGATCCCACAGCTGAATCAACTTTAGGAGACGGTCCTGGCGCTTACTGGACTTTCTTGGGCGCCCTGACGCCTTCTTCACAATAATTGAACCTCTCTCCTTGAAGTTATTGATGATCCGATAAATGGTTGATTTAGGTGCAATCTTACTAGCAGCAATATCCTTGCCTGTGAAGCCCTTTTTGTGCAAAGCAATGATGACGGCACGTGTTTCCTTGCAGGTAGCCATGGTTAACAGAGGAAGAACAATGATTTCAAGCACCACCCTTCTTTTAAAGCTTCCAGTCTGTTATTCTAAATCAGTCAGCATGACAGAGTGATCTCCATCCTTGTCTTCGTCAACACTCTCACCTGTGTTAACGAGAGAATCACTGACATGATGTTAACTGGTCCTTTTGTGGCAGGGCTGAAATGCAGTGGAAATGTTTTTTGGGATTAAGTTCATTTTCATGGCAAAGAGGGACTTTGCAATTAATTGCAATTCATCTGATCACTCTTCATGACATTCTGGAGTATATGCAAATTGCCATCATCAAAACTGAGGCTGCAGACTTTGTGAAAATTAGTTTTTGTGTCATTCTCAAAACCTTTGACCACGACTGTACTACTGGTGATACCGGTGTGCGGCCTCCGTGATAGATTAGTCCACTAAGACAGGCGTCAATCAAGACGTGCCATAGATTATTAACCTTTTGAGAACTGATCGACTAAAACATTATCGACCAAACAATCGACCAGTCGGGTGGGGTCAGCCCTAATTACGTGTTTTACTTTTCTATTATTTCTCTATTTTCTTTCTCTCTGCATTGTTGGGAAGGGCCCGTAAGTAAGCATTTCACTGTTACTGTAACGATTCCGGCAGTCTGAGTCGGTTCCTGTCTGTGTATTAGTTTTTCTGCTCGGGATCTCCAGTTTCCCGAGGGTTCTGGAACGCTCCCTGCCTGGTTGCCGGGCTACGTTGCTAGGCGGGAGCTCTCCTGATTTCCACACCTACATTCCATCAGCAATCTGCACACCTGGCCCTGATCATCACCTTCATAAGCTCTGACCTGACATCCATTCCCTGCCGGATCGTTAGCCATGAACAGTATGTTTATCAGTGGATCAGCCTTAGAGCATGTAGCGTTAGTTTTGTTGTTTTGCACCTTGTTTGCTTGTTTTGTACTTACCTCCGTTTTGTTCCATCTGCAGTCACTCATCCGGAACCTTCACCCAACCTCTGCCTGATGGTCGGCGGCTGCCGAGCCATTACTGGACCTACCACTGCACCCTCAACAACCCATCCACGCCACCCGCTCTGTTCCCTGGATTATTCAGCCTCACTCGTGGATCTATTAAATAAACACTCACCTTTGTTTCAACCTACCTTGTCCTGGTCTGCTTCTGGGTTCTAGCTTAGTAAACCGTGACAGAACGATCCGGCCAGTAATGAACCCAGCGGACCTGGACTCTGTTCGCCATGCCATTACCCATCAGGAGAAGATGTTGGGCCATCATAGCACGGTACTACAGGAGATCGCGTTGTCAGTTCGGAACCTTTCTACCGGTCTGACGGAGGTCCAGAACCAGCGCAAGTTTCGGTGGAGGATCCACTACCGGTTTCACCCATCTCGCCTGCCGCTTCTGGAGCTGTGTCCTTCCGTGAGCCCAAGGTTCCGGCGCCGGATAAATATGAGGGGAGCTGGGAAGATGCCGTTCCTTCCTTATGCAGTGTGGGTTAGTGTTCGATCTACAGCCCTACTCTTATGCCACAGACAAGGCTAGGATAGCCTTTGTGATTGAGTTGCTGCGTGGTCGAGCGCTGGAGTGGGCTTCAGCCGTTTGGGAACGACAGGATCCCGGCATGGCTTCATACCAGGGGTTCACGGCCGAGATGAGGAAGCTCTTCGACCATTCCGTCCGAGGGAGGGACGCAGCTAGGCGCCTGTTTTCGCTTCGCCAAGGAACTCGCAGCGTGGCCGACTTCGTGATCGAGTTCAAGACGTTGGCTGTGGAGAGTGGGTGGAATGAGGAGTCTCTGCAAGCGGCCTTTTACCAGGGTCTGTCGGAGCAGCTCAAGGATGAGTTGATCTCCTATCCGGAGCCTAGTGACCTGGACAGCTTGGTAGCCTTGTCTATTCGGGTGGATAATCGAGTCCGAGAGCGAAGGAGGGAGAAGCAATGGGTCCCGTCCAACCGATCAGCTTCTCAGGTTCCAGTCGGGTCGGGGATTGGACCAGAATACGTCGATCATCGTCCACCACACAGGATTAGTGGAGAGGTCCTGTCTCGATTCTGAACCCATGCAAGTGGGCGGCACGGGTTAACCAAGGAGGAGCGCCAACACAGACGTAGGACTAACTGTTGCCTCTACTGTGGTGGTTCGGGATATTACCTCGCCACTTGTTCCCGGCGGTCGTCAAACCTGCGCGGCTCGCTAAAGTTGGGAGGACTTTTAGCGAGCCAGTTTCGACCTCTCAATACCTCTGTCAGACCCGTTTCCGGCTACCCTTATGAACAGGAATCAGAACTTAGCGATTAACGCTTTTATCGATTCAGGTGCCGATGGAAGCTTTCTTGATGCCGAGTTGGTGGAACAGCTGGGGCTTTCCAAGGAGCAATTGCCGGAAGCCATTGAAGCTACCACTCTGGACGGCAGTAGTCTGGCACGTATCACGATGAGGACTGAACCGGTTAAGATGCTGTTGTCGGGGAATCATTCTGAGATGATTTCATTCTTCATTCTGCCGTCTTCCCATGTTCCTCTGGTCCTTGGATACCCCTGGCTGAAGGAACACAATCCCACGTTCGATTGGGTGACGGGCAAGGTAACGAGTTGGAGCCTTGATTGTCATGCTAACTGTCTCAAGACTGCCTGTCCCCATTCGGTTCCCAGTCAGGTGATTGAGGCTAAACCCCCAGATTTGTCCCTGGTTCCCGAGACATATCACGATTTGGGGAAGTGTTCAGTAAGCAGAAGGCTCTGTCACTCCCTCCCCACCGACCATATGATTGTGCCATCAACCTGTTCCCTGGAGCTGTCTACCCCAAGGGAAGGTTATACAGTATCTCCCGACCTGAACGTGAGGCTTTGGAGACCTACATCAAGGAGTCCCTAGCTGCTGGTCTCGTTCGTCCCTCGTCATCACCCCCTGGGGGCAGGATTCTTCTTTGTGGGTAAGAAGGATGGCTCTCTTCGACCGTGTATTGATTATCGGGGGTTGAATGACATCACGGTCAAGAACAAGTATCCCCTGCCCTTGATGAGTTCTGCCTTCGACTCCTTACAGGGTGCTACGGTGTTCACCAAGCTAGACCTACGCAATGTCGTATCACATGGTCCGGATCGAGAGGGGGACGAGTGGTTGGCGGGTTTCAATACACCGATGGGTCACTTGAGTATCAGGTGATGCCGTTTGGACTGACCAATGCTCCAGCGGTATTCCAGAGTATGGTGAACGGCGTCCTGAGAGATATGATCGGTCTCTTTGTGTTTGTTTACCTGGATGACATTCTGATCTTCTCGAAGGAACCTTCCGACCACGTCCAGCATGTCCGGCAGGTTCTGCAGCGATTGTTGGAGAATCGCCTGTTCGTGAAGGCCGAGAAGTGCGAGTTTCACGCCCACACGACATCCTTCCTCGGGTACATCATCTCCAGGGGAGAGATTAGGATGGACCAGGAGAAGGTTAGAGCGGTTCTGGAATGGGCCCAGCCCGGTACGAGATTGCAGCTCCAGAGATTTTTGGGGTTTGCGAATTTCTACCGCAGATTCATCCGGGATTACAGCCGTGTGGCCGCTCCGTTAACTGCCTTGACTTCCAGTATCAGGACCTTCAAGTGGAATCCGGAGGCGGATCGAGCGTTTCTGGATTTGAAGAGGCGATTCACCAACGCACCGATTCTCTCTCAACCGGACACGGCCCGTCAGTTCGTCGTTGAAGTGGGCGCGTCTGATGTGGGAGTTGGCGCCATCCTGTCGCAGCGATGCTCCACGGACAGTAAACTCCATCCCTGCGCCTACTACTCTCGTCGCCTTTCGCCTGCGGAGAGGAACTACGATGTGGGTAACCGGGAGCTTCTCGCGGTGAAACTTGCCTTGGAGGAGTGGCGCCACTGGTTGGAGGGGGCGGAGCAACCGTTTATTGTCTGGACTGACCACAAGAATCTTGCTTACGTGCAATCGGCTAGACGTCTCAACTCCCGTCAGGCCAGGTGGGCGTTGTTTTTCGGACGATTCAATTTTTTCCTGACGTTCGACCTGGATCTAAGAACGGCAAGGCGGACGCCTTGTCCCGGATGTTCTCCAAGACGGAAGAGAGTGGGTCCAAGACCGAGACAATTCTCCTCCGGAACTGCGTCGTGGGAGCAGTTATGTGGAAGATTGAGGAGGAGGTGATGGCGGCCCTTCGGGACGCAGCCCGGTCCCGGTAGCGGTCCACCCGGTCGGTTGTTTGTGCCTGAGTCGGTTCGTCCTGCTGTCCTCAAATGGTCCCACGCCAGCAAGATGGCTTGTCACCCTGGCGTGGCTCGGACGATGGCGTTTCTTCGCAGACGTTTTTGGTGGCCTGCCATGGCCGAGGATACTCGGGGTTTTGTTGCTGCCTGTCCAGTGTGTGCGCAGAATAAGAGTACCAATCGGCCCAGCTCTGGACTACTTCACCCCCCTTCCTATTCCCCGGCGACCATGGTCGCATCTGGCCCTGGACTTTGTCACTGGGTTGCCCTCTTCTGAGGAACACGGTCGTTCTGACTATCGTGGACAGATTCAGCAAGTTCGCCCACTTTGTGCCAATTGCCAAGCTTCCCTCTGCCTCGGAGGCGTCCGAGATCCTGGTTAGGAGGTTTTCAGGGTCCACGGTTTGCCCAGTGATATCGTTTCCGACCGTGGCCCTCAGTTTACCTCTGCTGTCTGGAAGTCCTTCTGTTTGGCCATTGGAGCTACAGTCAGTCTCACATCTGGTTTTCACCCCCAATCTAATGGTCAGGCGGAGAGAGCCAACCAGAAGATGGAATCCACGCTACGCTGCCTTGTCTCCTCCAACCCCACCTCCTGGGTCTCTCAGTTGCCTTGGGTTGAGTATGCCCACAATACTCTCCCTACATCTGCCACTGGGATGTCTCCCTTCCAGTGCCTGTATGGCTACCAACCTCCCTTGTTCCCTTCTCAGGAGAAGGAGCTCTCAGTGCCCTCTGTTCAGGCCCATATTCGTCGTTGCCACCCGGACCTGGCATCGGGCCAGAAAGGCACTCCTTAGAGTTTCGGACCGGTATCAGCTCCAGGCGAATCGTCGCCGGATCCCCGCTCCCACCTATACCATCGGAGATAGGGTCTGGTTGGCCACACGGGATCTTCCTTTACGGACTGAGTCTAGGAAGTTGTTACGAAGTTCATTGGTCCGTTTGTGGTGGAGAAGGTGATCAATCCGCTGGCAGTTCGACTCAAACTACCGAGGACGCTCAGAGTCCATCCCACCTTTCATGTCTCCTGCCTCAAGCCTGTTTTCCTCAGTCCTCTGTTGCCTCCTCCGCCTCCTCCTCCTCCTCCTCGGATGATCGGAGGTGGTCCTGCCTACACGGTGCGACGCATCATGGATTCCAGACGGCGGGGCCGGGGTTTCCAGTATCTCGTGGACTGGGAGGGGTATGGTCCTGAAGAGAGGAGTTGGATTCACGGCGACAGATCCTAGATGCTGACCTCATTCGTGACTTCTACCGCCTCCATCCTGGCGCTCCGGGGAGTCCGCCCGGTGGCGTTGTCGGAGGGGGGTACTGTAACGATTCCGGCAGTCTGAGTCGGTTCCTGTCTGTGTATTAGTTTTTCTGCTCGGGATCTCCAGTTTCCCGGGGTTCTGGAAACGCTCCCTGCCTGGTTGCCGGGCTACGTTGCTAGGCGGGAGCTCTCCTGATTTCCACACCTGCATTCCATCAGCAATCTGCACACCTGGCCCTGATCATCACCTTCATAAGCTCTGACCTGACATCCATTCCCTGCCGGATCGTTAGCCATGAACAGTATGTTTATCAGTGGATCAGCCTTAGAGCATGTAGCGTTAGTTTTGTTGTTTTGCACCTTGTTTGCTTGTTTTGTACTTACCTCCGTTTTGTTCCATCTGCAGTCACTCATCCGGAACCTTCACCCAACCTCTGCCTGATGGTCGGCGGCTGCCGAGCCATTACTGGACCTACCACTGCACCCTCAACAACCCATCCACGCCACCCGCTCTGTTCCCTGGATTATTCAGCCTCACTCGTGGATCTATTAAATAAACACTCACCTTTGTTTCAACCTACCTTGTCCTGGTCTGCTTCTGGGTTCTGGCTTAGTAAACCGTGACAGTTACACCACACCTGTTGTTTACAAAGCATGTGACAAATAACATTTGATCTGATTAGATAAGTTGAAATACTGGCACACTGCTCTTGCTAGTATAACTTTTTTTAAAGATGACATGTCAGCCTCTTGGCCTTCGTCAGAGCTTTTTACTCTACTAAACTAAATAAACCATCTTTGGTATAATAATAATAATAATATATATATATATATATATATATATACAGTGGGGAGAACAAGTATTTGATACTCTGCCGATTTTGCAGGTTTTCCTACTTACAAAGCATGTAGAGGTCTGTAACTTGTATCATAGGTACACTTCAACTGTGAGAGACGGAATCTAAAAAGAAAATCACATTGTATGATTTTTAAGTAATTCATTTGCATTTTATTGCATGACATACGTATTTGATACATCAGAAAAGCAGAACGTAATATTTGGTACAGAAGCCTTTGTTTGCAATTACAGAGATCATGCGTTTCCTGCAGGTCTTGACCAGGTTTGCACACACTGCAGCAGGGATTTTGGCCCACTCCTCCATACAGACCTTCTCCAGATCCTTCAGGTTTCGGGGCTGTCGCTAGGCCACTCCAGGACCTTGAGATGCTTCTTACGGAGCCACTCCTTAGTTGCCCTGGCTGTGTGTTTCGGGTCGTTGTCATGCTGGAAGACCCAGCCACGACCCATCTTCAATGCTCTTACTGAGGGAAGGAGGTTGTTGGCCAAGATCTCGCGATACATGACCCCATCCATCCTCCCCTCAATACGGTGCAGTCGTCCTGTCCCCTTTGCAGAAAAGCATCCCCAAAGAATGATGTTTCCACCTCCATGCTTCACGGTTGGGATGGTGTTCTTGGGGTTGTACTCATCCTTCTTCTTCCTCCAAACACGGTGAGTGGAGTTTAGACCAAAAATATCTATTTTTGTCTCATCAGACCACATGACCTTCTCCCATTCCTCCTCTGGATCATCCAGATGGTCATTGGCAAACTTCAGACGGGCCTGGACATGCGCTGGCTTGAGCAGGGGGACCTTGCGTGCGCTGCAGGATTTTAATCCATGACGGAGTAGTGTGTTACTAATGGTTTTCTTTGAGACTGTGGTCCCAGCTCTCTTCAGGTCATTGACCAGGTCCTGCCGTGTAGTTCTGGGCTGATCCCTCACCTTCCTCATGATCATTGATGCCCCACGAGGTGAGATCTTGCTTGGAGCCCCAGACCGAGGGTGATTGACCGTCATCTTGAACTTCTTCCATTTTCTAATAATTGCGCCAACAGTTGTTGCCTTCTCACCAAGCTGCTTGCCTATTGTCCTGTAGTCCATCCCAGCCTTGTGCAGGTCTACAATTGTATCCCTGATGTCCTTACACAGCTCTCTGGTCTTGGCCATTGTGGAGAGGTTGGAGTCTGTTTGATTGAGTGTGTGGACAGGTGTCTTTTATACAGGTAACAAGTTCAAACAGGTGCAGTTAATACAGGTAATGAGTGGAGAACAGGAGGGCTTCTTAAAGAAAAACTAACAGGTCTGTGAGAGCCAAAATTCTTACTGGTTGGTAGGTGATCAAATACTTATGTCATGCAATAAAATGCAAATTAATTACTTAAAAATCATACAATGTGATTTTCTGGATTTTTGTTTTAGATTCCGTCTCTCACAGTTGAAGTGTACCTATGATAAAAATTACAGACGTCTACATGCTTTGTAAGTAGGAAAACCTGCAAAATCGGCAGTGTATCAAATACTTGTTCTCCCAATTATATATATATATATATATATATATATATATATATATATATATATATATATATTATTTTTTTTGGGGGGTAGATCAGCTTAAAATTGCAGATAGATTGTAACTTCCATCAATGTAATTGTCTGCATCACTTCCAATCCCCCATGTTTTTTATATATATATACTCCCCCAACTCCTGAGTGGCGCAGTGGTCTAAGGCACTGCATCGCAGTGCTAACTGTGCCACTAGAGATCCTGGTTCGAATCCAGGCTCTGTCGCAGCCGGCCGCGACCGGGAGACTCATGGGCGGCGCAATAGTGGCCCAGCGTCGTCCAGGGTAGGGGAGGGAATGGCCGGCAGGGATGTAGCTCAGTTGATAGAGCATGGCGTTTGCAACGCCAGGGTTGTGGGTTCGATTCCCATGGGGGGCCAGTATAAAAATAAAAAATAAAATCACTAACTGTAAGTCGCTCTGGATAAGAGCGTCTACTAAAATGTAAATGTAAATGTTTTACTTTTCAACCCCACCATCCTTTCCCTCCTTGGGGTAAATTAGTGAACAACAATGCTTAGGCCTCTACTTCCAGCTATTACTTACTATCTACATCTTATGGACACAGTCAATTTGACAATAATTCTATTTTATTTGTTTTTGCTCCTGAACTTCTTCTGCTCTCAACCTCTCCGATCATTTTCATGATGTCCATCCGGTTTGCTTCTATATGCCATATCTTTCTAACTGTGCTCTTTCCCAAAAGCTCCCAAAATACAACCTATGCTCAAAAAAATTAAGGGAACACTTAAACAACACAATGTAACTCCAAGTCAATCACACTTCTGTGAAATCAAACTGTCCACTTAGGAAGCAACACTGACTGACAATACATTTACATTTTCATTTACGTCATTTAGCAGACGCTCTTATCCAGAGCGACTTACAGTTAGTGCATACATTATTCTTTTTTATTTTTCATACTGGCCCCCCGTGGGAATCGAACCCACAACCCTGGCGTTGCAAACGCCATGCTCTACCAACTGAGCTACCTCCCTGCCGGCCATTCCCTCCCCTACCCTGGACGACGCTGGGCCAATTGTGCGCCGCCCCATTGGTCTCCCGGTTGCGGCCGGCTACAGTACATTTCACATGCTGTTGTGCAAATGGAATAGACAACAGGTGGAAATTATAGGCAATTAGCAAGACACCCCCAATAAAGGACTGGTTTTGCAGGTGGTGACCACAGACCACTTCTCAGTTCCTATGCTTCCTGGCTGATGTTTTGGTCACTTTTGAATGCTGGCGGTGCTTTCACTCTAGTGGTAGCATGAGACGGAGTCTACAACCCACACAAGTGGCTCAGGTAGTGCAGCTCATCCAGGATGGCACATCAATGCGAGCTGTGGCAAGAAGGTTTGCTGTGTCTGTCAGCGTAGTGTCCAGAGCATGGAGGCGCTACCAGGAAACAGGCCAGTACATCAGGAGACGTGGAGGAGACCGTAGGAGGGCAACAACCCAGCAGCAGGACTGCAACCTCCGCCTTTGTAAAAGGAGGAGCAGGAGGAGCACTGCCAGAGCCCTGCAAAATGACCTCCAGCAGGCCACAAATGTGCATGTGTCTGCTCAAACGGTCAGAAACAGACTCCATGAGGGTGGTATGAGGGCCCGACATCCACAGGTGGGGGTTGTGCTTACAGCCCAACACCTTGCAGGATGTTTAGCATTTGCCAGAGAACACCAAGATTGGCAAATTCGCCACTGGCGCCCTGTGCTCTTCACAGATGAAAGCAGGTTCACACTGAGCACATGTGACAGAGTCTGGAGACACAGTGGAGAACGTTCTGCTGCCTGCAACATCCTCCAGCATGACCGGTTTGGCGGTGGGTCAGTCATGGTGTGGGGTGGCATTTCTTTGGGGGGCCTCCTTGTGCTCGCCAGAGGTAGCCTGACTGCCATTAGGTACCGAGATGAGATCCTCAGACCCCTTGTGAGACCATATGCTGGTGCGGTTGGCACTGGGTTCCTCCTAATGCAAGACAACGCTAGACCTCATGTAGCTGGAGAGCAAAATCTGCAGAGCTGGGAAGATTGTATCCCCCATATAAATAACATTCTAATGGTAGCAAGAATTTTATATAATAATTTAAATTGAAAGATTCTAAGTTTTGAATCCGGTGTCGTTTTGCGTGTCAGTTCATAAACACTATGCCATGGGATCGGTACGACAAAAATCTCTTCCCAACTATTTTGCAATCTATATGGGACGGCTGTCAATCCTTTGGTCCTTAAATGAAACTGATATAATTCTTTATTTATCACAGTTTTCCTTAACCAATTATGTTCTTTAATGCAAGGCCGACAGACAAGTTAATTACTTTTTCCTCCTTCCACTTGCCTCTTCCATTTTTGCGGTAATGCTGCAATTAATTGGTTGTAATTTTGGGTAGAGCAAACATTTCCACATATTTTTGTTAGCCTCATGTGTGACAACTCCACCAGTCCTATTTATATCATTTACAAATACCTTTTTTAAAACTGTTTTATTTTTTAAATAATGTATTTTTATCAATTAGTATATTTCAGTTTAAACACTATGTGCTGTATTATTTGTTCTGTCTTTTCTGGTGGATTAAACTGAAATTGTAACCCACTTTCTATGGCTTGTTTTAAAAATAGCTATATTTTTGGGATAATTGCATTTTTCAAATAACCGGAATTGAGGTTGTAATCTGAATAAAAGGGAAAAGGCCATTCTTTAACATGTATGGCATATTATGCAGCGCGTTCGAAAAATATTCACACCCCTTCACTTTATCCACATTTTGTTACGTTACAACCTTCTTTTAAAATGGATTTTATTTTAAACTCATACAGTGAGGGAAAAAAGTATTTGATCCCCTGCTGATTTTGTACGTTTGTCCACTGACAAAGACATGATCAGTCTATATTTTTAATGGTAGGTTTATTTGAACAGTGAGAGACAGAATAACAACAACAAAAATCCAGAAAAACGCATGTCAAAAATGTTATAAAATGATTTGCATTTTAATGAGGGAAATAAGTATTTGACCCCTCTGCAAAACATGACTTAGTACTTGGTGGCAAAACCCTTGTTGGCAATCAGAGAGGTCAGACATGTCTTGTAGTTGGCCACCAGGTTTGCACACATCTCAGGAGGGATTTTGTCCCACTCCTCTTTGCAGATATTCTCCAAGTCATTAAGGTTTCGAGCCTGATGTTTGGCAACTCAAACCTTCAGCTCCCTCCACAGATTTTCTATGGGATTTAAGTCTGGAGACTGGCTAGGCCACTCCAGGACCTTAATGTGCTTCTTCTTGAGCCACTCCTTTGTTGCCTTGGCCGTGTGTTTTGGGTCATTCTCATGCCGGAATACCCATTCACAACCCATTTTCAATGCCCTGGCTGAGGGAAGGAGGTTCTCACCCAAGATTTGACGGTACATGGCACCGTCCATCGTCCCTTTGATGCGGTGAAGTTGTCCTGTCCCCCCAAAGCATAATGTTTCCACCTCCATGTTTGACGGTGAGGATGGTGTTATTGGGGTCATAGGGAGCATTCCTCCTCCTCCAAACACGGCGAGTTGAGTTGATGCCAAAGAGCTCCATTTTGGTGTCATCTGACCGCAACACTTTCACCCAGTTCTCCTCTGAATCATTCAGATGTTCATTGGCAAACTTCAGACAGGCCTGTATATCTGCTTTCTTGAGCAGGGGGACCTTGCGGGCCTTCACGGCGTAGTGTGTTACCAATTGTTTTCTTGGTGACTATGGTCCCAGCTTCCTTGAGATCATTGACAAGATCCTCCCGTGTAGTTCTGGGCTGATTCCTCACCGTTCTCATGGTCATTGCAACTCCATGAGGTGAGATCTTGCATGGAGCCCCAGGCCGAGGGAGATTGACAGTTATTTTGTGTGGCCTCTAAACCTTCAAGCTGCATACTGGACCCTATTCCAACTAAACTACTGAAAGAGCTACTTCCTGTGCTTGGCCCTCCTATGTTGAACATAATAAATGGCTCCCTATCCACTGGATGTATACCAAACTCACTAAAAGGGGCAGTAATAAAGCCTCTCTTGAAAAAGCCAAACCTTGACCGAGAAAATGTAAAAAAACTATCGGCCTATATCGAATCTCCCATTCCCCTCAACATTTTTAGAAAAAGCTGTTGTGCAGCAACTCACTGCCTTCCTGAAGACAAATAATATATACAAAACGCTTCAGTCTGGTTTTAGACACCATCATAGCACTGAGACTGCACTCGTGGAGGTGGTAAATTACCTTTTAATGGCGTCAGACCAAGGCTCCGCATCTGTCCTCGTGCTCCTAGACCTTAGTGCTGCTTTTGACACCATCGATCACCACATTATTTTGGAGAGATTGGAAACCTTAATTGGTCTACACGGACAAGTTCTTGCCTGGTTTAGATCTTATCTGTTGGAAAGATATCAGTTTGTCTCTGTGGATGGTTTGTCCTCTGACAAATCAATTGTACGTTTCGGTGTTCCTCAAGGTTCCGTGTTAGGACCACTACTGTTTTCACTATATATTTTACCTCTTGGTGATGTCATTCGGAAACACAATGTTACCTTTCATTGCTATGCGGATGACACACAGCTGTACATTTCGATGAAACATGGTGAAGCCGCAAAATTGCCTACCCTGGAAGCCTGTGTTTCAGACATAAGGAAGTGGATGGCGGAAAATTCTAGGTCCCAAGAAACAAAGAGATCTTCTGTTGGATCTGACAATTAATCTTGATGGTTGTACAGTCATCTCAAATAAAACGGTGAAGGACCTTGGCTTTACTCTGGTCCCTGATCTCTCTTTTGACGAACATATCAAGAATATTTAAAGGACAGCTTTTTTCCATCTTCCTAACATTGAACAAATGAGAAACCTTTTGTCCAAAGATTATGCAGAAAAGCTAATCCATGCTTTTGTCACTTCTAGATTAGACTACTGCAATGCTCTACTCTCTGGCTACCCGGATAAAGCACTAAAGAAACTTCAGTTAGTGCTAAACATGGTCTGCCTATCCATGTGAGAGACGCAGACTCGGTCTCAACCTTTAAGTCTTTACTGAAGACTCATCTCTTCAGCAGGTCCTATGATTGAGTGTAGTCTGGTCCAGGGGTGCGAAGGTGAACAGAAAGGCACTGGAGCGACACACCGCCCTTACTGTCTCTGCCTGGCCGGTTCCCGTCTCTCCATTGGGATTCTCTGCCTCTGACCCAATTACAGGGGATGAGTCACTGGCTTACTGGTGCCTTCCATGCCGTCCCTAGGAGGGGTGTGTCACTTGAGTGTGTTGAGTCACTGATGTGATCTTCCTGTCTGGTTTGTCGTCCCCTTGGGCTCATGCAGTGGAGGAGATCTTCGTGGGCTATACTCAGCCTTGTCTCAGGGTAGTAGGTTGGTGGTCTGTTGATATCCCTCTGGTGGTGTGGGGGCTTTGCTTTGGCAAAGTGGGTGGGGTTATATCCTGCCTGGTTGGCCCTGTCCGGGGGCATCATCGGACAGGGCCACAGTGTCTCCCGACCCCCCCGTCTCAGCCTGCTGCAATAGTATATGTGCCTGGGGTCTAGGGTCAGTCTGTTATATCTGGTGGTATTCTCCTATCTTATCCGGTGTCCTGTGTGAATTTAAGTATGCTCCCTCTAATTCTCTCTCTCTCCCTCTCCTCCCGGAGGACCTGAGCCCTAGGACCATGCCTCAGGACTACCTGGCCTGATGACTCCTTGCTGTCCCCAGTCCACCTGGTCGTGCTGCTGCTCCAGTTTCAACTTCTGCTGCGGCTACGGAATCCTGACCTGTTCACCGGACCTTGTCCCAGACCTGCTGTTTTAAACTCTTTCTCTCTACCGCACCTGCTATTTCAACCTCTAAATGCCCGGCTATGAAAAGCCAAGTGACATTTACTCCTGATGTACTGACCTGTTGCAACCTTTACAACCACTGTGATTATTATTTGACCCTGCTGGTCATCTATGAATATTTGAACATCTTGGAGAAAAATCTGGCCTTAATGACCATGAACTGTTATAATCTCCATCCGGCACAGCCAGAAGGGCCACCCCTCAGAGCTTGGTTTTTCCTAGCCACCGTGCTTCTACATCTGCATTGCTTGCTGTTTGGGGTTTTAGGCTGGGTTTCTGTGTAGCACTTTGTGTCATCTGCTGATGTAAAAAGGGCTTTATAAATACATTTGATTGATTGATCATACACGTAACATTTGCTAGCGAGCCAGCCAGCTAATGTTAGCTAGCTAGCTAACAGTACACATTAACTTGAAATGAAAACAACCTTCTGACTAAATTAGAAATGTGTTATATCTGAAAATGTAGCTAGCTAAACTATCTTACCCGTATACATGGATGGACGCTTCTCCCTCTCTTGTCACGGATGCCATGGTTGCCCTTAGTTTGAAGATGTTCTCCGGAGACAGGTGTTTTATACAACAGCCTTCTGTGTGTTCTCTTTTCGACTCCGTCTGCATATTTGCAATCAAACGCCAGAGTTTTCTCCATCTCCTTAGCTATCATACTCTAATTCCACTGATTTCAAAACTCGGTCCTCCAGAAAGTGGAGATCAACACATGCAGTTCTACTTTCAAAAAAGACACATTAGAATGGATTACCTACACATACTGACCAGCTCATGTTATAGACAGACGCGTGCTACATGGCAGACCAATCGGAACTCATCTCTTGGCATGCCTAGCCCACTCATTATCTCAGCCAATCATGGCTAGCGGGAAGGTTGCTGTCTTTTTCCGTGGCTAAACCAACTAGGCTCATAATTTAACAATTGTATTTATATTTACAGATGGCATACAAGTTTGTTATTAAGGCACATGAAATTCCACTGAAATTCCACATGTTCCAGAAGGCTTTTCTGCCCAAAAACGCATTTTGATGCTTTAAAAAAGTTTACGTTCGAATGTCTCTCCTGTGAAGTTGTGACGCGCGACATACACCTAGTTTCTTGAAACGAGTCACAAATGTGGAAAAAGTGAAGGGGTCTGAATACATTGTGTATATATTTGTGTTGTATTGTGCTGGGTACATTTGAAAAAGAGACCTAGGTCTGTCTCAATATGTCTTCCCTGGTAAAATAAAGGTAAAACATTTAAAAAATGTTCAGAGTAGTAATTAGTCGTCCTCATTACGAGCCCTCTGCCTCAGCACTGCATTCCTCTACTGCATCTCCCATTCACCTCAAGCTTCAGGTAACTCTTCAACTGATACATGCGTAGGCCTACAGTACACTCAAGTTTAGTCCAAATACGTCGTTTCAATTGCTAGCTACTTAGCTAACATTAGCCCAAAACAACAACACGAAAGGTCACTTGGTAAAACATTTAATTTAATAAAAAATTAAAAAAGAAGATAACTTGCTGGAGCTATACAAATGATCCTTTCCAGTTCCTGTAACTGATTCAAGAAATGTGCTCCGACATCGAACTCAGAATTACAAGTCAGAAACTCAGGCTCTGACTTCTCCAACCTGAAGATGACCGACGTCAGTTTTTCCCAGTCCGAGCTCGTTTTGTTTCAGAATTACCAGTTGTCTTGAATGCACCAAAAGTAGTATGTTTCGGCTGTGGCATTCTGCATACTTTTTACTAAACAGTGTGTGCTAAATAGTACACAGTATGCAGTTTAAGTAAGTAGTAGGCAAGCCAGATTTTAACTGCAGAGGAGAGTGGAGGGAGAAAAATATAAATCTTTAAAATGTAATTTGTTTGGCCCGCTTTGCAGCTCTGCACTGAATGGAATATAAATGCAAAGTCAGGGAAAAGAGAAAGAATAAAGAACACCACAATGAGAGAGAGCGAGAGACAGAAAGAGAGAGAAGAGAGAAGGGGAGGGGAAAAGGGTCGCTCCCTGCACTAAATGTCATTAACTTCCTTGCCACGAACGAAGATACTCAGGCCACAGAGAGAGTGAGAGATAGAGGAGAAAGTGAGAGCGAGAGTGGGAGAGATCTCTAACAAAAAACTGAAGAAAAGTAACAACAGTGACAAATGGTTTGATGAAGAATGCAAAAACCTAAGAAAGAAATTGAGAAACCTATCCAACCAAAAACACAGAGACCCAGAAAACCTGAGCCTACACCTTCACTATGGTGAATCACTATAACAATACAGAAATACACTACGGAAAAAGAAGGAACAGCATGTCAGAAATCAGCTCAATGTAATTGAAGAATCCATAGACTCTAACCGCTTCTAGGAAAATTGGAAAACACTAAACAAATCAAATCAAATCAAATTTTATTGGTCACATGCGCCGAATACAACAGGTGCAGACATTACAGTGAAATGCTTACTTACAGCCCTTAACCAACAGTGCATTTATTTTAAACAAAAAAAAGAAAAAAAGAAAACAACAACAACAAAAAAAAGTGTTGAGAAAAAAAAGAGCAGAAGTAAAATAAAGTGACAGTAGGGAGGCTATATATACAGGGGGGTACCGGTGCAGAGTCAATGTGCGGGGGCACCGGCTAGTTGAGGTAGTTGAGGTAATATGTACATGTGGGTAGAGTTAAAGTGACTATGCATAAATACTCAACAGAGTAGCAGCAGCGTAAAAAGGATAGGGTGGGGGGGCAGTGCAAATAGTATATAGGTCCTGGATGGCAGGAAGCTTTGCCCCAGTGATGTACTGGGCCGTACGCACTACCCTCTGTAGTGCCTTGCGGTCGGAGCACAAGCAGTTGCCATACCAGGCGGTGATGCAACCAGTCAGGATGCTCTCGATGGTGCAGCTGTATAATTTTTTGAGGATCTGAGGACCCATGCCAAATCCTTTTAGTCTCCTGAGGGGGAATAACACGAAGAGCTATCTATCCAAACAACAACACGAAGAGCTATCTATCCAAAACGGAGATGTATGGGTAAACCACTTCTCCAATCTTTTTGACCCTATAACAAAGAACAAACAGCAAAAAATAAATACATGATCAAATGCAAATCTTAGAATCAACTATTAAAGACTACCAGAACCCACTGGATTCTCCGATTACTTTGAATGAACTACAGGACAAAATACAAACCCTCCAACCCCAAAAGGCCTGTGGTGTTGATGGTATCCTCAATTAAATGATAAAATATACAGACCACAAATTCCAATTGGCTATACTTAAACTCTTTAACATCATCCTTAGCTCTGGCATCTTCCCCAATATTTGGAACCAAGGACTGAACACCCAAATCCACAAAAGTGGAGACAAATTTGACCCCAATAACTACAGTGGGATATGCTTCAACAGCAATCTTGGGAAAATCTTCTGCATTATCCTTAACAGCAGACTAGTTCATTTCCTCAGTGAAAACAATGTACTGAGCAAATGTCAAATTGGCTTTTTACCAAATTACCGTACGACAGACCACGTATTCACCCTGCACACCCTAATTGACAAACAAACAAAAACAAAACAAAGGCAAAGTCTTCTCATGCTTTGTTGATTTCAAAAAAGCTTTTGACTCAATTTGGCATGAGGGTCTGCTATACAAATTGATGGAAAGTGGTGTTGGGGGAAAAACATACGACATTGTAAAATCCAGCACACAAACAACCATAGTCACCAAGGAAACAATTGGTAACACACTACGCCGTCAAAGACTGAAATCCTGCAGCGCCCGCAAAGTACCCCTGCTCAAGAAGGCACATACAGTGGGGGAAAAAAGTATTTAGTCAGCCACCAATTGTGCAAGTTCTCCCACTTAAAAAGATGAGAGAGGCCTGTAATTTTCATCATAGGTACACATCAACTATGACAGACAAAATGAGAAAAGAAAATCCAGAAAATCACATTGTAGGATTGTTAATTAATTTATATGCAAATTATGGTGGAAAATAAGTATTTGGTCAATAACAAAAGTTTCTCAATACTTTGTTATATACCCTTTGTTGGCAATGACACAGGTCAAACGTTTTCTGTAAGTCTTCACAAGGTTTTCACACACTGTTGCTGGTATTTTGGCCCATTCCTCCATGCAGATCTCCTCTAGAGCAGTGATGTTTTGGGGCTGTCGCTGGGCAACACGGACTTTCAACTCCCTCCAAAGATTTTCTATGGGGTTGAGATCTGGAAACTGGCTAGGCCACTCCAGGACCTTGAAATGCTTCTTATGAAGCCACTCCTTCGTTGCCCGGGTGGTTTGTTTGGGATCATTGTCATGCTGAAAGACCCAGCCACGTTTCATCTTCAATGCCCTTGCTGATGGAAGGAGGTTTTCACTCAAAATCTCACGATACATGGCCCCATTCATTCTTTCCTTTACACGGATCAGTCGTCCTGGTCCCTTTGCAGAAGAACAGCCCCAAAGCATGATGTTTCCACCCCCATGCTTCACAGTAGGTATGGTGTTCTTTGGATGCAACTCAGCATTCTTTGTCCTCCAAACACAACGAGTTGAGTTTTGACCAAAAAGTTATATTTTGGTTTCATCTGACCATATGACATTCTCCCAATCCTCTTCTGGATCATCCAAATGCACTCTAGCAAACTTCAGACGGGCCTGGACATGTACTGGCTTAAGCAGGGGGACACGTCTGGCACTGCAGGATTTGAGTCCCTGGCGGCGTAGTGTGTTACTGATGGTAGGCTTTGTTACTTTGGTCCCAGCTCTCTGCAGGTCATTCACTAGGTCCCCCCGTGTGGTTCTGGGATTTTTGCTCACCGTTCTTGTGATCATTTTGACCCCACGGGGTGAGATCTTGCGTGGAGCCCCAGATCGAGGGAGATTATCAGTGGTCTTGTATGTCTTCCATTTCCTAATAATTGCTCCCACAGTTGATTTCTTCAAACCAAGCTGCTTACCTATTGCAGATTAAGTCTTCCCAGCCTGGTGCAGGTCTACAATTTTGTTTCTGGTGTCCTTTGACAGCTCTTTGGTCTTGGCCATAGTGGAGTTTGGAGTGTAACTGTTTGAGGTTGTGGACAGGTGTCTTTTATACTGATAACAAGTTCAAACAGGTGCCATTAATACAGGTAACGAGTGGAGGACAGAGGAGCATCTTAAAGAAGAAGTTACAGGTCTGTGAGAGCCAGAAATCTTGCTTGTTTGTAGGTGACCAAATACTTATTTTCCACCATAATTTGCAAATAAATTCATGAAAAATCCTACAATGTGATTTTCTGGATTTTTTTTCTCAATTTGTCTGTCATAGTTGACGTGTACCTATGATGAAAATTACAGGCCTCTCTCATCTTTTTAAGTGGGAGAACTTGCACAATTGGTGGCTGACTAAATACTTTCTTTCTCCACTGTATACAGGCCCGTCTGAAGTTTGCCAATGAACATCTGAATGATTCAGAAGAGAACTGGGTGAAAGTGTTGTGGTCAGATGAGACCAAAATCAAGCTCTTTGGCATCAACTCAACTCGCCGTGTTTGGAGGAGGAGGAATGCTACCTATGACCCCATGAACACCATCCCCACCGTCAAACATGGAGGTGGAAACATTATGCTTTGGGGGTGTTTTTTCTGCTAAGGGGACAGGACAATTTCACCGCATCAAAGGGACGATGGACGGGGCCATGTACCATCAAATCTTGGGTGAGAACCTCCTTCCCTCAGCCAGGGCATTGAAAATGGGTCGTGGATGGGTATTCCAGCATGACAATGACCCAAAACACACGGCCAAGGCAACAAAGGAGTGGCTCAAGAAGAAGCACATTAAGGTCCTGGAGTGGCCTAGCCAGTCTCCAGACCTTAATCCCATAGAAAATCTGTGGAGGGAGCTGAAGGTTCGAGTTGCCAAACGTCAGCCTCGAAACCTTAATGACTTGGAGAAGATCTGCAAAGAGGAGTTGGACAAAATCCCTCCTGAGATGTGTGCAAACCTGGTGGCGAACTACAAGAAACGTCTGACCTCTGTGATTGCCAACAAGGGTTTTTCCACCAAGTACTAAGTCATATTTTGCAGAGGGGTCAAATACTTATTTCCCTCATTAAAATGCAAATCAATTGATAACATTTTTGACATGCGTTTTTCTGGATTTTTTTGCTGTTAATCTATCTCTCACTGTTCAAATAAACCTACCATTACAATTATAGACTGATCATGTCTTTGTCAGTGGGCAAACGTACAAAATCAGCAGGGGATCAAATACTTTTTTCCCTCACTGTAGATATTCTGCACAGATTCTGTCAGACCTGGGCCCTGACAGTCAATCTCAGTAAGACAAAAATAATGGTGTTCCAAAAAAGGTCCATTTGCCAGGACCACAAATACAAATTCCATCTAGACACCGTTGCCCTAGAGCACACAAAAAACTATACATACCTCGGCCTAAACATCAGCGCCACAAGTAACTTCCACAAAGCTGTGAACGATCTGAGAGACAAGGCAAGGGCCTTCTATGCCATCAAAAGGAACATACAATTTGACATACCAATTAGGATCTGTCTAAAAATACTTGAATCAGTTATAGAACCTATTGCCCACTATGGTTGTGAGGTCTGGGGCCCTCTCACCAACCAAGAATTCACAAAATGAAACAAACACCAAATTGAGACACTGCATGCAGAATTCTGCAAAAATATCCTCTGTGTACAACGTAAAACACCAAATAATGCATGCAGAGCAGAATTAGGCCGATACCCGCTAATTATCAAAATCCAGAAAAGAGCTGTTAAATTCTATAACCACTTAAAAGGAAGAGATTCCCAAACCTTCCATAACAAAGCCATCACCTACAGAGAGATGAACTTGGAGAAGAGTCCCCTAAGTAAGCTGGTCCTGGGGCTCTGTTCACAAACACAAACAGACCCCACAGAGCCCCAGGACAACAACCACAACACAATTAGACCCATCCCAATCATGAGAAAACAAAAAGAGAATTAGTTGACACATTGGAAAGTTTTAACAAAAAAACAGAGCAAACTAGAATGCTATTTGGCCCTAAACAGAGAGTACACAGTGGCAGAATACCTGACCACTGTGACTGACCCAAACTTAAGGAAAGCTTTGACTATGTACACTCAGTGAGCATGGCCTTGCTATTGAGAAAGGCCGCTGTAGGCAGACCTAGCTCTCAAGAGAAGACAGGCTACGTGCACACTGCCCACAAAATGAGGTGGATACTGAGCTGCACTTCCTAACCTCCTACCAAATGTATGACCATATTAGAGACACATATTTCCCCCAGATTACAGAGATCCACAAAGAATTCGAAAACAAACCCAATTTTGATAAACTCCCTTATCTACTGGGTGAAAAACCACAGTGTGCCATCACAGCAGCAATATTTGTGACATGTTGCCACAAGAAAAGGGCAACCAGTGAAGAATAAACACCATTGTAATTCCAACCCATATTTATGTTTATTTATTTTCCCATTTGTTCTTTAACTATTTGCACATTGTTACAACACTGTATATATACATAATATGACATTTGAAATGTCTTTATTCTTTTGGAACTTCTAAGTGTAATGTTTACTGTTAATATTATTGTTTATTTCACTTTTGTTTACTATCTACTTCACTTGCTTTGGCAATGTTAATATACGTTTCCCATGCCAATAAAGCCCTTAAATTCAATTGAAATTGAATTGAAAGAGTGCAGCAAGAGAGAGAGAGAAAAAAAAAGTAAGAGCGATAGGGAGAGAGGTGACGGACTCCTCTCTCATCCCTCATTCCCCTCTCCCTGTGCTTGGGTTTGGTATCTGGGTTTGGGCAGAGCAGTGCTGGGTAAGGGAGGGTAAGGCATGATATTAACCCCAGAAAGGAAAGACATACAGTATCATAGTGTAAAGGAGAGACGGAAGAGGAATGGAGGGAAAAGATAGGAGAAGTAGGAGTATTGGAAGGCGAAGAAAAGCAGGGATGGAGGTCCATTTAACTTCAAAGAGAGAAGATCCAGTGCCTTCAACACCATCATTTCCACCCAGCAATAAGGTTACCTCCATAAAGAATGCTAGAGGCCTCTAGTGGCCAAAAGGCTGTATTATCATGGGCAGCGACATTAACGGGTTTCACTATTTTAATGTAGTCAACTGGGTGGGACTTCCAACTTCATTGGCTGCTTCCCTTCTGGTGACCCTGTTGGAGTCATGTCCAACCAGGTCAACAGGAGTGATCAGCCAATCGTGAAGAAGAAAATGTACTACTTCAAAATGGAGATTACCTTAATGGCGCTGCCCATGCTGTCTCAGACGCTACAATGGCACAGATACAAAGATGAGTCCTCTATCTATTTATATGGTTACCTCAGTCCTGAAGAGAAGAGCATGGGGGGAAACTGGTTAAGGTTTACTTCAGTTCGGCTGGCGGTTAGCATGCTTGCATACTTCCATAAAAGACCTTCGCTTGAAAAACTAGAAAAAATAGCAAAAGTACTGTTTGCCCATTTTGAGACGCCGTAGCCAGTAAACACTTTCTCAAAATAGTCAGAATTAATCTAAGATAACTCAAGAAATGTTATAATTTTTTTACGTTTTTGCCGAAGAGATCTTAATTACGCAATTGTACATCTAACTAAGATGTTTGGTGCAGTATTTCTCAATGAAAAAATATGCATGAAAACGAGTCGTATCTCATTGAATGACAACAAATACTTTATTGAAGAATCCCTACAGTTGACCAATCAAGGATGAAGGGGAAAAAAATGCAGTGTGCCCAAACAACCGAAGAAAAACCTTACATAAGTCCAAAATGAACAAAAACGTCACAAAATGTCATCATAATATGTGACTCATTTCAGGAAATTAGGCGCATGTCACACGTCACTACTTCACAAGAGCAACATTTCAACATAAACATTAAAGAATTATGTTTTTAGCAGAAAAATTCCTTCTGGAACATGTGAACTTTCATGTGCCTTAATAACAAACTTGTTTTCCATCCATAAATACGAATACAATTGTTAAATTATGAGCCTAGTTGGTTTAGACACGGAAAAAGACAGGAACCTTCACGCTAGCCATGATTGGCTGAGATAATGGATGAGTTTGGATTGGTCTGCCATGTAGCATGCTTCTGTCTATAATTTTTTTTTTCTTTTTCTCACCTTTATTTAACCAGGTAAGCCAGTTGAGAACAAGTTCTCATTTACAACTTCGACCTGGCCAAGATAAAGCAAAGCAGTGCGATAAAAACAACAACACAGAGTTACATATGGGGTAAAAAAAAAAGTCTAAAAAAAAAATATATATATATATATATACAGTGTGTGCAAATGTAGCAAGTTATGGAGGTAAGGCAATAAATAGGCTATAGTGCAAAATAATTACAATTAGTATTAACACTGGAATGCTAGATGTGCAAGAGATTATGTGCAAATAGAGATACTGGGGTGCAAAAGAGCAAAATAAATAACAATATAGGGATGAGGTAGTTGGGTGGGCTAATTTAAGATGGGCTGTGTACAGGTGCAGTGATCGGTAAGGTGCTCTGACAACTGATGCTTAAAGTTAGTGAGGGAGATAAGAGTCTCCAGCTTCATAGATTTTTGCAATTAGTTCCAGTCATTGGCAGCAGAGAACTGGAAGGAATGGCGGCCAAAGGAGGTGTTGGCTTTGGGGATGACCAGTGAGATATACCTGCTGGAGCGCAGACTACGGGTGGGTGCTGCTATGGTGACCAATGAGCTAAGATAAGGCGGGGATTTGCCTAGCAGTGATTTATAGATGGCCTGGAGCCAGTGGGTTTGACGACGAACATGTAGTGAGGACCAGCCAACAAGAGCGTACAGGTCACAGTGGTGGGTAGTGTATGGGGCTTTGGAGACAAAACGGATGGCACTGTGATAGACTACATCCAATTTGCTGAGTAGAGTGTTGGAGGCTATTTTGTAAATGACATCGCGAAGTCAAGGATCGGTAGGATAGTCAGTTTTACGAGGGCATGTTTTGCAGCATGAGTGAAGGAGGCTTTGTTGCGAAATAGGGAAGCAGATTCTAGATTTAACTTTGGATTGGAGATTCTTAATGTGAGTCTGGAAGGAGAGTTTACAGTCTAACCAGACACCTAGGTATTTGTAGTTGTCCACATACTCTAGGTCAGACCCGTCGAGAGTAGTGATTCTAGTCGGGTGGGCGGGTGCCAGCAGCGTTCGATTGAAGAGCATGCATTTAGTTTTACTAGTGTTTAAGAGCAGTTGGAGGCTACTGAAGGAGTGTTGTATGGCATTGAAGCTCGTTTGGAGGTTTGTTAACACAGTGTCTAATGAAGGGCAAGATGTATACAAAATGGTGTCGTCTGCGTAGAGGTGAATCTGAGAGTCACCAGCAGCAAGAGCGACATCATTGATATACACAGAGAAAAGAGTTGGCCCAAGAATTGAACCCTGTGGCACCCCCATAGAGACTGCCATAGGTCCAGACAACAGGCCCTCCGATTTGACACATTGAACTCTATCTGAGAAGTAGTTGGTGAACCAGGCGAGGCAGTCATTTGAGAAACCAAGGCTATTTAGTCTTCCAATAAGAATGCGGTGGTTGACAGAGTCGAAAGCCTTGGCCAGGTCGATGAAGACGGCTGCACAGTACTGTCTATTATCGATCGCGGTTATAATATCGTTTAGGACCTTGAGCGTGGCTGAAGTGCACCCATGACCAGCTCGGAAACCGGATTGCATAGCGGAGAAGGTACGGTGGGATTCGAAATGGTCGGTGATCTGTTTGTTAACTTGGCTTTCAAATACTTTCGAAAGGCAGGGCAGGATGGATATAGGTCTGTAACAGTTTGGATCTAGAGTGTCACCCCCCAGACGTTACGAAAGAGAGGTTGAACAGGCTAGTAATAGGGGTTGCGACAATTTCGGCGGCTAGTTTTAGAAAGAAAGGGTCCAGATTGTCTAGCCCAGCTGATTTGTAGGGGTCCAGATTTTGCAGCTCTTTCAGAACATCAGCTGTCTGAATTTGTGTGAAGGAGAAGCGGGGGGGGCATGTTGCAGCAGAGGGTGCAGAGCTGGTGGCCGGGGTAGTGGTAGCCAGGTGGAAAGATTGGCCAGCCGTAGCAAAATGCTTGTTGAAATTCTCGATTATTGTAGATTTATCGATGGTGATAGTGTTTCCTAGCCTCAGTGCAGTGGGCAGCTGGGAGGAAGTGCTCTTATTCTCCATGGACTTTACAGTGTCCCATCACTTTTTGGTGTTAGTGCTACAGGATGCAAATTTCTGTTTTAAAAAGTTAGCCTTTGCTTTCCTGACTGCTTGTGTATATTGGTTCCTAACTTCCCTGAAAAGTTGCATATCGCGGAGGCTATTTGATGCTAATGCAGTACGCCACAGGATGTTTTTGTGCTGGTCAAGGGCAGTCAAGTCTGAGGAGAACCAGGGGCTATATCTGTTCTTAGTTCTGTATTTTATGAATGGGGCATGTTTATTTAAGATTGAGAGGAAATTACTTTTAAAGAACAACCAGGCATACTCTACTGATGGAATGAGATCTATATCCATCTAGGATACCTGGGCCAAGTCAATTAGGAAGGCCTGCTCGCTAAAGTGTTTTAGGGAGCGTTTGACAGTGATGAGGGGTGGTCGTTTGACCGCGGACCCGTTACGGACGCAGGCAATAAGGCAGTGATCGCTGAGATCCTGGTTGAAGACAGCGGAGGTGTATTTAGAGGGTAAGTTAGTCAGGATGATATCTATGAGGGTACCCATGTTTACGGATTTAGGGTTGTACCTGGTAGGTTCGTTGATAATTTGTGTGAGATTGAGGGCATCTAGTTTGGATTGTAGGATGGAGGAACATGAGTTGTTCAGTATGTGTTTGACGGTCCTTTCTACCGCACCGTTTTTTAAAAGATATAACGTTAGCCATCAAGAACTACAAAAGTTTTCCTACTTTTCTCAACAACATTGATGCCCTGAATTTAGCAGGCGCTATTGACAGATCAGTTGGAAAAAGTGATGGGCTACTTTCTGCACACACCACGGTCAGTGTGAACCGGAGTGACTTGACACAACGCTGGCCAAACAAGATGTAGCTACAAACAAAACAGAGTTAAATGGTTCCAGTCTGCTGTGAAGCATTCATCAATATATATGGGTAAGAGTCTAGCTACATTTTCAGATATAAGATTCTAATTTTGTCAGGAAGTCATTTTTATTACAAGTTAAAGCGTACTGTTAATTAGCTAGCAAATGTTAGCTTGCTGGCTCGCTAGCTAACGTTACATGCATGATCTGTGTAGTAATATTATTTGAATCAGAAATCCATTTGCATTGCTAGTTATAGCCTAATGTTAGCTAGGTAACATTGAACCTAGTTTGTTAGCTTTAGCTATCTGCAGATACATACTACAGCTATGACAATGTTTGTATTGGTAGTAGTATGAGTTGGGATTATGCCGGTTCATTGTTTAGCTAGCTACCTAGCTAGCTACATGTCTAAACAAAAGACTCCACTTCGGCCTGATTATTACATGACCAATCAAATTAGCAGGTGTGTCTGGGAGTGATTATGGCCATCTATTGTATTTCATGAACATGTGTACATGTCTAGACAATAGTGACCGATTCACTTAACTAGATGTGGCTGGGGGTGGTTATAGCATTTCCTTCACATGACCCATCAATATAGACAAGTGTATTGAGTAAGAGTCATCTAATAATAAAATATTTTTATCTGGACACTTTCTGTTTTTGATATTGCTACTATGCAAGTAACCACTTCACATTCTGTATCCTGTGCATGTGACAAATAAACATAGATTTTATTTGATATAGCGTGTGTTTACCACATGGCCTCACGTGAATCCTTAAAGAGATGGTTGGGGCTAAGGCTTAAGAGGGTGTGAACGATGCTGAATGGGTGTAGATAAAGAAGAGCTCTCCAGTGGGTGTACCAAAACATTCAAAGGCCATTTTCTCAAAAGTGAGGTTACAAGTGAATCAACTTTCAAAGCAGAATTACTTTCCCATTGTTCCTCAACTGCAGTGCTTGATATACCATTGTCTAGCACTGAGTCTTTACTTTAATCGAATGTAAAAAACACAATTTCAAATTTTGCTACATAAGACCGAATCGAGGCGGTCGGTCACATATATGCATGAACTCTTCCGGCTTCCGTTTCGGCTGGGAAGCATGCAGACTTCTTAAGCCTCAGTAGAGCCGGAATGGCTCCGTCCACTTATATCTTAATCACTGTCGTTAGCTCCGCGGTCAGCTCAAACCGTCACCCCTGACCCCCTGGTACCTGTTGGAATAATCACAGGTCTTCTCTAGGGTCGTGTTCATTAGGCACGTAATGGAAGAAAATGCCATTACCTGGAGTTTTACAATAAGAAAGTTTAGTTTCCATCGCAAAATATATTTTTTAATGAACATGATTCAGGTTCAGTTAGAGCCAGGGTCTGAGGGCTACACACACGAACAAAGTTAAACATGAGGTTGCACACACACACGTGTGTACGTGTGTGCGTGTGTGTACATACGTGAGGAAAGTACAGATGTAAAGAATGTAAAGAAATGCAATGATGAAACAATGAATCATTTATTCAAATAGACAGTTTAAAATAAATAGGCAAGACAGCAATGTGATTACCTTTTGAGGGCTGCTGTCTACATTGTCCCTAACTTTTCTGTCTACACAGTCCCTTACCAGCTGTTACGGTCTCATCTCGTCCCACCCCTCCCCAGCTCTTCATTATTTTATTTTTTTGTCATTTAGCAGACGCTCTTATCCAGAGTGACTTACAGTTAGTGAGTGCATACATTTTTCATACTGGACCCCGTGGGAAACGAACCCACAACCCTGGCGTTGCAAGCGCCATGCTCTACCAACTGAGTGCAACATTTATCCCTGATACTAAGGGGGTATAAGAGTGCACGTGGAGGTGAGGTGGAGGTGAGGGGCAGACAGAGCAAACACTGTAGCAGTATAATAACTGAATGAACCAGGACAGGCCTGATACGAGCCCTGGGATTCACCTTATGAATCCCTCCATAGTCTGGACACTAGGGCTGACCCCAATTAGTCGACTGGTCGATAGGCTGTTGGTTGACCAAGATTTTTTGGTCGAGCAGTACCAAATAAATATATATTTGTTATGGCACACGAGACGCCTGTCTTATTCACGCCCATCTCAGTGAACTTATCCATTGCGGAGGCCACAGGGATGGCACAGTCCAAGAAGAAGGGGAGGGTGGCTGAAGGCCAAATCAAACGAAACGCAAACAAGCATTGCTTCGCGTAGACGATTTGAAGCGCATTATGCTTTTCTGTCATTCACTACCTTGCATTCTAATTCCAGCATGTACACGCCCGTTCTTGTTTCGTTGATGCACATCTCTCTCCAGAATGCGCTCTCTCCCGCCAATTTGTGCACATTCATTGTTTCATAACTTAATTGTGTCAATTGTTTGAGTTTGATTGTTAGTGTCTATCAATTCCCCATTACACACTGTATATCACCAGTAGTACATTTACCGTTAATTCCTATAATTTCTCATCTAAAATGTTTGTTTGGTTACAGTAATTTCTGTCTCTAATCCTGTCTTTTACCGTTCTCATTGTTGGAGGGGACACTTTGTTTGCAGAGCGCACAACCTATGCTACACTTGTGAGAAACAAGTTTAGGTTTATTTCATTCTATTTACGAGTTTTGGCAATTTAGTCATTGTCTTTTGTTTGGAGTAGGCCTATAAGCTACCTGGCCTGAGCGTAAATGTAGGCATATAAATGTGCCCATTTGGGGATCTGATAGTATTTCTGATTGGCTTAATGCACCACCACTAATGAGCTGTGGAGCTTCTCAATGTAGTGTTTTCTTCACCTCAAACAGCAAGCAAACAAAGTCTGTTTTTACATCCATTGAGAATGACAATAGTTCCTCAATGTATTTGAAAAATCTTTCCAGCTCTCTCCCTTTCGATAACCACTCAGTGTGAAAGGGAAACATGTCATGCTCTGATCCAATGGAAAAGTCATAAAATAAGCCTACCTGATTACTTCTTATCCCTTGTGCAAATAGCCTACAGCTGTGTCTGTCCCGAGTACACTGGCGCTGGAAACTCTGAGGGCCCAGAATATTTTATACAATGTTGAAAGTTATTTTTTTAGTAATTTAGCAGATGCTCTTATCCAGAGCGACGTATGGTTAAGTGCCTTGCTCAAGGGAACATCAACAGATGTTTCACTTAGTCAGCTCGGGGATTCGAACCTGCGACCATTTCGGTTACTGGCCCAACGCGCTTAACCACTAGAATACCTGCCGCCCTAAGCTTATACTAGTTTGCTAGCACAAACTTCGGGCCGGACTCAAGTCAATAGTTGATACAATGTTTCAGGTTCGTTGCAGACAGGCCATGCATAGCCAATGTGATTTATAGGATATTTCTTTTTATCATTGTATTTTCTATCTGCAGGGTGCAAAGTTTTTATTTGTTGGCTTTATGTAGGCTATTTTGACATAGTTGGCAATTGCAATAGAAGTTACTTTTTAGGTTTGTATAATTTTCATTTAGATTTGGATAGAATTTTGATTAACCACATGACAATGATTTTGAGATAGGAATAGGTTATTATAAATGCAATAAAACTTTTCCACAAAAATACGCATATGAAAACCATAACTGACACACAGATCGGTAGAAATTGTAAGATTAATTGGCATTCCACATGAGAAAGGTTGCCAACTCCTTGTGTAGCCTATTACCAGCAACTTCAGGAGAGTAATGGCAGTGAAAGCCAGCAGGAGTGTGAGGAGGATGGTCGGGTCAGGTTATGTTTTCTTTCTTCTGGTTATCTTGATCTCTGGCTCCCTCTTGAGTCATTTGTGTCTTATTTCATCAAACAGTTAGCTTAAAGCATCAGACAAGCTCAATACATATAGTTGATTTTAAAACACACAGGGTGTTTCTATATATGGAAAAATACACGTTTAAAATTTTCAACCAATCGATTTGTCGAAAGAACAGACAACTTTCAGTCTACCAAGATTTTTTTGGGTCGGGGACAGCCCTACTAGACACACATTCTGGGCCTCAAGAGACCAGCCTCAGCAAGCCCCTAGTGCTGAGCTTTCACCTCCCCCTGTCTCTCTCCCTCCTTCTCCCCCTCTCCCCCCCTTTCCCTTTCTCACACACTGGAGCACATACGTGACATATAAGCTGCAGCACACTTTAAAGAGGACTTCAAAGAGGCCAAAGGTAGGAGGTCAAAGCTGACAGGGAAGATAAAGGAAGAGGAAGGAAAGCTCTCTTCCTTAAGTCAACCTGGAATAGTAGATATATTAGCTCTCCAGGGATGAGGCGGAGGGGGAATTGAGGACACTACTGGCCCATTTCATTTTAAGGACAAGTTCAGGCCGTCCGCTCTGGGCTTTACATGAAGGGGGAGTGAGTGTGTGTGAGTGTGTGTGTGTGCGTAGAGAATTACCAATATGGGTTTTTTAAGGCCGATGCAGATACCAATTTTTAGGGGTCAAAGAGGCCGAGAACGTGATTTTCCTGTGTTTTATATATATTTCCACATAATGAAGTTGGAGTAATACTGTGAAATTGTGAAGATGATGATAATGCCTGAAATTTCAGCTTTTTATGGTGGGATGAAGTTTTAGCCAGCCTGGTGACATCACCAGGTGGTAAATTAGGTAATAGACCAGAACTATTCAACTATATTCTTACGGGTGCCAGATGTAAAAAAGGTTAAATGCATGGGGGCCGGACATTTTCTACATGTGATTATTCTTCGGAAGAACTGTATAAAAAAGCAATGCACAACCACCAACAAAACACTTGTCACGGATTCAGCCGAGGCTGCTCCTCCTCCTTGCTCGGGCAGGCTTCGGCGTTCGTCGTCCCCGGAGTACTAGCTACTGCCGATCGATGTTTCGGTGTTTGTCTTGTTTTGTCTTTATTGTTTACACCTGTTTCCTATTATGTTGTATTGTATTCCCTATATTAACCCCTGTCTCTCATTGGTTATTGTGTGTGATTGTTCTTTGTCATTCCGGCAGTTGCTTGTGTACGGGTATTGTGTTTTCCTCCCTGTTTTGGAGGTTTGTTGTTTTTGTACGTTTATTACTGTGTTCAGTAAAAGTACGTTGCCAGCCGCTCTGTGTCCTGCGTTTGACTTCGCTGACCGCATACACGTCGCGTGACAACACTTTTCTTAAAATGTAATGTTGCTAAAAGTAATTAGGGAAGAAGTGGAGGGCCCTCAGCCAATGTGAGTAGGGATGCAATCAAAAATCTTTAACATCATTGAAAAGGAAAAGGTTGCAATGCTCACTCACCATTATTGTGTTCTTTTTAAACAACTATTAAAAGCTTCTAAAAGTAATTAGGTCATTTAAAAATAACCTGAAAACAAGCATCTCAATAAATAACACAAAAATATGTCAAATCAGGTAATGCCAAATTCCAGTCTGAAGGAAGTATGCTTTGAATTCATTTCCCTCAGTCATTAGGTGTTTTTGGTCACACTCCCTTCTAACGAGGCCTTGTGAGTATCAGAGTGGGAAACATAAGTGGTTTGAATCCAGGCTCTGTCGTAGCCGGCCACAACCGGGAGACCCATGGGGCGGCGCACAATTGGCCCAGCGTAGTCCAGGGTAGGGGAGGGAATGGCCTGCAGGGATGTAGCTCATTTGGTTGAGCATGGTGTTTGAAACGCCAGGGTTGTGGGTTCGATTCCCACGGGGGGCCAGTATGAAAAAATAAAAAATGTTTGGATCTGGATAAGAGCGTCTGCTAAATGACTAAAAATGTAAAATGTAAATGTAAAAATACGTGTTCCTTAGAGTCGTAGCTTTCAGGAATGGGGTCATAATATTTTGTAGCTTAAACTGTACAAACGCTACAGCCAAATGAAGAAAAAATAATCAACATGCTACATACTGTATATTTCATATCAATATTAATGTAATCCAAGTTTTTCTCATAATAGTAGAAACAAGTGTCAATCACCCACGGACTGGATCATAATGGACTATTCCATCCTGACAGTGCTCCTATGCATTGTTTCTCGTGATATGATTGCAAACAGGTCAACATTTATTTTTCAACTCAAAGCAATGAGCCCAATCAGTCCTCCATGACAACAAAATCATAAACAACAGAGTAGGGTAATAAGTCTTTAGTTTTGGTGTTATGCTCAGGTAAAACAATTTGGCTAATCTATATTTCTATGTCATATTCTTGAAGATGGTATTAAATTAATTGGAATGACTGGAAATCTGACAGACTTTGGTTTGTAATTTAAAGATATAGCCTAATCGTTTTATTATCTGTAGCTGAAAGTAATGGGTTAGAAGAAGCCTACATAATCAACCCATAAAGCAAAATGCAACATCCATTTGCACTTGTTTTATGGCTCTGCGGAGGTCATAGTGGGTCCTCTTGTACTGGTGTACCGAAGTTGAAAACATCATGAGCTCCTGTTCACCCGACCTGGAGTTTGTGATGCTAAAATGCCGACCCCACTATATGCCGAGGGAATTCACGTGTGTTATTATCACAGCTGTGTACATACCGCCACAACAAACAGCAAGGCGGCACTCAGCGAACTGTACAGTCGTTGTCAAAAGTTTTGAGAATGACACAAGTATTGGTCTTCACAAAGTTCGCTGCTTCAGTGTTATGAGATCTTTTTGTCAGATGTTACTATGGTATACTGAAGTATAATTACAAGCATTCCATAAGTGTCAAAGGCTTTTATTGACAATTACATTAAGTTTATGCAAAGAGTCAATATTTGCAGTGTTGACCCTTCTTTTTCTGCAAAGACCTCTGCAATCCGCCCTGGCATCCTGTCAATTAACTTCTGGGCCACATCCTGACTGATGGCAGCCCATTCTTGCATAATCAATGCTTGGAGTTTGTCAGAATTTGTCGGTTTTTGTTTGTCCACCCGCCTCTTGAGGATCGACCACAAGTTCTCAATGGGATTAAGGTCTGGGGAGTTTCCTGGCCATGGACCCAACATTTCTATGTTTTGTTCCCCGAGCCACTTAGTTATCACTTTTGCCTTATGGCAAGGTGCTCCATCATGCTGGAAAGGGCATTGGTCGTCACCAAACTGTTCTTGGATGGTTGGGAGCAGTTGCTCTCGGAGGATGTGTTGGGACCATTCTTTATTCATGGCTGTGTTCTTAGGCAAAATTGTGAGTGAGCCCACTCCCTTGGCTGAGAAGCAACCCCACACATGAATGGTCTCAGGATGCTTTACTGTTAGCATGACACAGGACTGATGGTAGCGCTCACCTTGTCTTCTCCGGACAAGGTGTTTTCCGGATGCCCCAAACAATCGGAAAGGGGATTCATCAGAGAAAATGACTTTACCCCAGTCCTCAGCAGTCCAATCCATGTACCTTTTGCAGAATATCAGTCTGTCCCTGATGTTTTTCCTGGAGAGAAGTGGCTTCTTTGCTGCCCTTCTTGACACCAGGCCATCCTCCAAAAGTCTTCACCTCACTGTGCGTGCAGATGCACTCACACCTGCCTGCTGCCATTCCTGAGCAAGCTCTGCACTGGTGGTGCCCCGATCCCGCAGCTGAATCAACTTTAGGAGACGGTCCTGGCGCTTGCTGGACTTTCTTGGGCGCCCTGCAATCTTACTAGCAGCAGTATCCTTGCCTGTGAAGCCCTTTTTGTGCAAAGCAATGATGATGGCACATGTTTCCTTGCAGATAACCATGGTTAACAGAGGAAGAACAATGATTTCAAGCACCACCCTCCTTTTAAAGCTTCCAGTCTGTTATTCTAACTCAATCAGCATGACAGAGTGATCTCCAGCCTTGTCCTTGTCAACACTCTCACCTGTGTTAATGAGACAATCACTGACATGATGGCAGCTGGTCCTTTTGTGGCAGGGCTGAAATGCAGTGGACATTTTTTGGGGGGGATTAAGTTCATTTTCATGAAAAAGAGGGACTTTGCAAGTAATTGCAATTCATCTGATCACTCTTCATGACATAGTATATGCAAATTGCCATTTTGTATTGTAACCAAGGACGTCACGTTATCGTTTTGTTGTTTGTTCGTGTGGTGAATCTAAATAAAAGTATGTTCACTTATCACGCTGCGTATTGGTCCACTGTGTTCGACGATCGTGACACTATGTCGTTGCGGGTGATTGTAACCAAGCCTGTCTAAAACAAATCTTCCAAAAATATTACCATCATGTATCCTGCCCCACAAGACGATCCAGCGTGCTTGACCATGTATCCACAAACATCCATGATGCGTACAAAGCCATCCCCCAGATCAGATCAAGTCTCTGTTACTACAACCCGCCTACAAGCAGCAACTCAAGAGGGAGCCACCAACACAGAGAATAGTGAGGCATTGGAAAGAGGAGAAAGACTCAATGCTGCAGGATTGTTTTGAGAATACTGATTGGAATACACTACATGACCAAAAGTATGTGGACACCTGCTCGTCGAACATCTCATTCCAAAATCATGGCCATTAATATGGAGTTGGTTCCCCCTTTCCTGCTAAAACAGCGTCCACTTCTTGGAAGGCTTTTCACTAGATGTTGGAACATTGCTGCTTGGACTTGCTTCAATTTGTATTTGTATATGTAGTTATTATGGATCCCCATTAGCTGGTGACAATTCATTCATAACAGATTTCACAACATACTAAGTGTGTGCCCTCAGGCATCTACTCTACTACCACATACCTATAACACAAGATCCATGTGTACATGTGTGTATAGTGCGTATGTTATTGTGTGTTTGTATACATGTGTCCATGTGTCTATGTTAGGTGTATTTGTATCTGTTTTTTAAATCTAATTTTACTGCTATGCCAGCAGAGTTGTTGTCAGAGTTACTTACATTTACATTTTGCATTTTAGCCATTTAGCAGACGCTCTTATCCAGAGCGACTTACAGTTAGTGAGTTTTTTTTTCTTCATACTGGCCCCCCGTGGGAATCGAACCCACAGCCCTGGCATTGCAAACACCATGCTCTACCAACTGAGCTACATCCCTGCCGGCCATTCCCTCCCCTACCCTGGACGACGCTGGGCCAATTGTGCGCCGCCCCATGGGTCTCCCGGTCGCGGCCAGCTACGACAGAGCCTGGATTCGAACCAGGATATCTAGTGGCACAGCTAGCACTTTGATGCAGTGCCTTAGACCACTGCGCCACTCGGTGTGGAATAGAGTTCCATGTAGTCATGGCTCTATGTAATACTGTGCGCCTCCCATAGTCTGTTCTGGACTTGGGGACTGTGAAGAGACCTCTGGTGGCATGTCTTGTGGGGTGTGCATGGGTGTCTGAGCTGTGTGCCAGTAGTTCAAACAGACAGCTCAGTGCATTCAACATGTCAATACCTCTCACAAATACAAGTAGCTCTCTGTGTACATCCAAGGGCCAGCACTAACTCAAAGCCAGTGGCATGTCGTTAGTAAAGATTGAAAACCGTAAGGGGCCTAGAAAGCTGCCCTGGGGAATTCCTGATTCTACCTAGATTTTGTTGGAGAGGCTTCCATTAAAGAAGACCCTCTGTGTTCTGTTAGACAGGCAACTCTTCATGCAAAACATAGCAGGGGGTGTAAAGCCATTACACATACGTTTTTCCAGCAACAAACTATGATCGATAATGTCAAAAGCCGCACTGAAGTCTAACAAAACAGCCCCCACAATCTTTTCATCATCAATTTCTCTCAGCCAATCATCAATCATTTGTGCAAGTGCTGTGCTTGTTGAATGTCCTTCCCTATAAGCGTGCTGAAAGTATGTTGTCAATTTGTTTACTGTAAAATATCATTGTTTCTGGTCAAACACAATTTTTTCCAAAAGTTTACTAAGGGTTGGTAACAGGCTGATTGGTCGGCTATTTGAGCCAGTTAAGGGGGCTTTACTATTCTTAGGTAGGGGAATAACTTTAGCTTCCCCCCAGGCCTGAGGGCAAACACTTTCTAATAGGCTTAAATTGAAGATATGACAAATAGGTGTGGCAGTATCGCCCCCGCTATTATCCTCAGTAATATTCCATCCAAGTTGTCAGACCCCGGTGGCTTGTCATTGTTGATAGACAACAAAACATTTTTCACCTCTTCCACACTTGCCTTATGGAATTCAAAATTACAATGCTTGTCTTTCATAATTTGGTCAGATATACTAGGATGTGTGGTGTGAGCGTTTGTTGCTGGCATGTCATGCCTAAATTTGCTAATCTTGCAAATGAAAAAAGAATTTAGTTGGCAATATCAGTGGGTTTTGTGATAAATGAGCCATCTGATTCAATGAATTATGGAGCGGAGTTCGCCTTTTTGCCCAAAATGTCTTCAAGGTGCTCCAAAGATTTTTACTATCATTCTTTATGTCATTTATCTTTGTTTCATAGTGTAGTTTCTTCTTCTATTCATTGCTAACAGTATTACTCTGGTTCATATGCATATGATTACTGCATACAATAGCTGTAGGATCAGCAGAGGCTTTCAGGTCAGTAAGAGGGACATAAATTAGGTTACTTACATTGTGTCTTCCAATGCCCCTAGGATAATGTACATTTGCTGAAGCATTATGACAACTTAGTGACATAATGGTAGGGATTAAATGAGCTGGTGTCACGGTTTCGGCCGAGGCTGCTCCTCCTCCTTGTTCGGGCAGGCTTTGGCGGTCGTCGTCTCCGGAGTACTAGCTGCCACCGTTCTATGTTTCATGTTCGTTTGGTTTTGTCTCTTTGTAACACCTGTCCCTTGTTTGTGTTTGATTGTGTTCCCTATTTAGTTTCGTTTGTTTGGGTCAGGTGTTATGTGTGATTGTTATTGTCAGCCTGCCTCCGAGGAGTTTGTCTCTCTCGTTGTTGTATTTTTCGAGAGTTCGCACTGCGTGCGCTTTTCTTGTTTTCCGCACTGTGATTTGTGCGTAATTGTTCGCGCCGCCCGGTTGGGTTGGCGACTCATTTTCCTGTATTGGACCTTACTAAAGTCTGTTGAAGTCATCCTTGTTCCTGCGCTTGAGGGCGTACGACGGCTCCGCTGCCGGGTGTCAAGGGTTCCTGCTGCAAGTGGAGCTCTACCTCGCCACCGTACACCCGGCGCCCTCGGGACACGAGAGCGTCTCAGCCCTCATCTCCTGTCTCACCGGCAAGGCGTTGGAGTGGGCCAACGCCGAATGGAGGAGAATGGACGCCGCTACCACTACCTATGCGGAGTTCTCCCGCCGCTTCCGTGCTGTGTTTGACCATCCACCAGAGGGGAAGGCGTCTGTTCTACCTCCGACAGGGGATGAGGAGCGCCCAGGACTTTGCCTTGGAATTCCGGACTCTAGCGGCCGATGCAGGGTGGAATGAGCGGGCCCTTATAGACCACTTCCGTTGCAGCCTCCGGGAGGACGTCCAGCGAGAGTTGGCGTGCAGGGACACCTCGTTGACCTTTGACCAACTTGTCGACATGGCCATTCGGCTGGATACCCTGCTCGCCACCCGTGGACGTCCCGGGTGGGGTTCGCCCATTCCACTCTCCAGCACCTCCGAGCCGAGCCCTATGGAGCTCGGGGGTGCTTGGCGCTAGAGAACGGAGGAGTAGGAACCCGAGGGGGCCGTTCCCTGCACTAACTGTGGCCGTGGAGGGCACACCACGGCTAGGTGTTGGGGAGGGTCCCCGGTGGAGGAGAAGGCAGGTCACGCATTGGGGGTCCCCCAGGTGAGTAGGCGCCCTACTTACCCAGAGCTTTCTGTCGTTCACCTAACCTTGCCTGTTAGTTTTCCACAGGTTGCACCTCGTTCCCAGCATAAGGCGCTGGTAGATTCAGGCGCAGCTGGGAATTTTGTAGATCGCCAGTTTTGTATAGAGTTAGGGATTCCCCTCCTTCCAGTTGATAAGCCTTTCCCTGTTCATGCCCTAGATAGCCGTCCGTTAGGGTCTGGGTTGATTAGGGAGGTCACAGCACCCCTTCAAATGATGGCGCAGGAGGGTCATGAGGAGACGATTCAGCTCTATCTGATTGACTCTCCTGCGTATCCGGTAGTGCTGGGCCTTCCCTGGTTGATGACCCATGACCCTACTATTATGTGGCGAGAGAAAGCTCTTAAAGGGTGGTCTGCCCAGTGTGAGGGGCGGTGTCTGGGTGTTTCCATAGGGGCGACCTCGGTGGAAAGTCCGAATCTAATGACAGCACTGCATATTCCCCCAGTATGAGGATTTGAAACTGGTGTTTAGTAAAACTAGGGCGGCGCAGCTGCCGCCTCATAGACGGGGGATTGTGCGATAGATCTCCAGTCAGGAGCAGCTCTCCCGCGGGAGCCATGTGTATCCCTTGTCTCAAGAGGAGAGGAAGGCAATGGAGACGTACATCGCTGAGTCTCTGAGACAGGGATACATACGGGCCTCCACTTCACCCGCTTCCTCGAGTTTCTTTTTTTGAAGAAAAAGGATGGAGGTCTGCGCCCGTGTATTGATTACCGTGGTCTCAATCAGATTACGGTGAAGTACAGCTATCCACTTCCTCTGATTGCGACTATGACGGAGTCACTGCACGGTGCGCAGTTCTTTACAAAATTG
Organism: Coregonus clupeaformis; assembly: GCF_020615455.1. NCBI lineage: Eukaryota > Metazoa > Chordata > Actinopteri > Salmoniformes > Salmonidae > Coregonus > Coregonus clupeaformis. Next base: position 16,009,123 of record NC_059210.1, on the reverse strand, counting down.
GATCTCAGGAGCGCATATAACTTGGTGCGCATTAGAGAGGGCGATGAATGGAAGACAGCGTTTAGCACGACTTCCGGACACTACGAGTATCTAGTCATGCCATATGGGTTAATGAATGCTCCCTCAGTCTTCCAATCCTTCGTCGATGAGATTTTCCGGGACATGCAGGGACAGGGAGTAGTCGTGTACATCGACGATATTCTGGTGTACAGTCCTACCCGAGCAGAGCATGTAGCCCTGGTGCGCCGAGTATTGAGGAGGCTGTTGGAGCATGACCTATATGTCAAGGCAGAGAAATGTCTGTTTTTTCAGAAGTCGGTCTCCTTTCTGGGTTATCAGTTGTCTGCGTCAGGGGTGAAGATGGAGGTAGACCGGGTGTCAGCTGTGCGTAATTGGCAGACCCCAACCACTGTGAAGGAGGTGCAACAGTTCTTGGGTTTTGCAAATTATTACCGGAGGTTTATCCGGGGTTTTGGACAGGAGGCAGCTCCCATAACGTCTCTGTTGAAGGGGGGTCCGGTGCGCTTGCGGTGGTCAGCTGAGGAGGACAGGGCTTTTGGGAAACTGAAGGACCTGTTTACCTCGGCGCCGGTGTTGGCGCATCCGGATCCCTCTTTACCTTTCCAGGTAGAGGTGGACGCGTCAGAGGCCGGTATAGGGGCCGTTCTTTCCCAACGTTCTGGCACACCACCTAAACTCCGTCCCTGTGCGTTTTAAAAAGCTCAGTCCGGCGGAGCGGAATTATGACGTAGGAGACAGGGAGCTGTTAGCCGTGGTACAGGCCCTAAAGGTGTGGCGGCATTGGCTCGAGGGGGCTCAACACCCTTTCCTCATTCTAACTGACCATCGTAACCTGGAATACATCCGGGCAGCTAGGAGACTGAATCCTCGCCAGGCCCGCTGGACTATGTTTCTAGCCCGGTTTGTGTTTAAAATCACTTACATCCCTGGGTCCCAGAACGGGAAGGCAGATGCTCTGTCTCGGCGGTATGACGCGGAGGAGAGGTCCGTTGAGCCCACGCCCATACTACCAGAGTCTTGTCTGGTTGCACCGGTGGTGTGGGAGGTTGATGCCGAGATCGAGCGGGCGTTACGCACCGACCCAAGTCCTCCACAGTGTCCAGTGGGTCGGACGTACGTTCCGCTCGAGGTGCGCGATCGCCTCATTTGTTGGGCTCATACGTCCCCCTCCTCTGGCCATCCGGGTATCGGCCGGACAGTGCACTGCCTTAGCACGAAGTACTGGTGGCCAACGTTAGCTAGGGATGTGAGGATTTATGTCTCCTCCTGTTCGGTGTGTGCCCAGTGTAAGGCGCCCAGACATTTGCCCAGGGGTAAGCTACAACCCCTGCCTATTCCCTAACGACCCTGGTCCCACCTCTCGGTGGATTTTGTTACCGACCTTCCCCCTCACAGGGGAATACTACCATCCTGGTCGTTGTGGATCGGTTCTCGAAGGCCTGTCGTCTCCTTCCTATGCCGGGTCTACCCACTGCCCTACAGACCGCTGAGGCTCTGTTTACCCATGTCTTCCGGCATTACGGGTACCCGAGGATATAGTGTCTGACCGAGGCCCCCAGTTCACCTCCAGAGTGTGGAGAGCGTTTATGGAACGGTTGGGGGTTTCGGTAAGCCTTACCTCGGGTTACCACCCGGAGAGTAATGGGCAGGTTGAACGTGTTAACCAGGAGGTGGGTAGGTTTCTGAGGTCTTATTGCCAGGGCCGGCCGGAGGAGTGGGCGAGATACGTTCCGTGGGCCGAAATGGCACAGAACTCTCTCCGCCACTCCTCCACCCAACTAACCCCTTTCCAGTGTGTGTTAGGGTACCAGCCGGTTCTGGCACCTTGGCACGAGAGCCAGATCGAGGCCCCTGCGGTGGATGAATGGGTACGGCGCTCGGAGGAAACATGGAACGCTGCCCACGTACATCTGCAGCGGGCCATCCGTCGGCAGAAAACGAGCGCCGATCTCCACCGCAGTGAGGGGCCTGTGTACGCACCTGGAGATCGAGTCTGGCTCTCGACCAGAAACCTGCCCCTCCGCCTGCCCTGCCGGAAGCTGGGTCGGCGGTTTGTGGGGCCATTCAAAGTCCTGAGGAGGTTGAACGAGGTGTGTTACAGGTTAGAACTGCCTATTGACTATAGGAATATTAACCCCTCGTTCCATGTGTCTCTCCTCAGGCCGGTGGTAGCTGGTCCACTCCAGGAGTATGAGATAGAGGAGACTCCTCCGCCCCGTTGGACATCGAGGGGGCTCCGGCGTACACTGTGAGGTCCATCCTTGATTCGAGACGCCGGATGGGGGGTCTTCAATATCTCGTGGAGTGGGAGGGGTACGGCCCGGAGGAGCGGTGCTGGGTGCCAAGGAGGGACATATTGGACCAGTCCCTGCTGACCGAGTTCCATCGGGGTCATCCTGGCGCGCCCTGCTCCGCGTCGTCCGGGTCGTCCCCGAGCCCCGGGTCGGCGCACGGCTGGAGCCGCGCGTCAAGGGGGGGGTACTGTCACGGTTTCGGCCGAGGCTGCTCCTCCTCCTTGTTCGGGCAGGCTTCGGCGGTCGTCGTCTCCGGAGTACTAGCTGCCACCGTTCTATGTTTCATGTTCGTTTGGTTTTGTCTCTTTGTAACACCTGTCCCTTGTTTGTGTTTGATTGTGTTCCCTATTTAGTTTCGTTTGTTTGGGTCAGGTGTTATGTGTGATTGTTATTGTCAGCCTGCCTCCGAGGAGTTTGTCTCTCTCGTTGTTGTATTTTTCGAGAGTTCACACTGCGTGCGCTTTTCTTGTTTTCCGCACTGTGATTTGTGCGTAATTGTTCGCGCCGCCCGGTTGGGTTGGCGACTCATTTTCCTGTATTGGACCTTACTAAAGTCTGTTGAAGTCATCCTTGTTCCTGCGCTTGATTCCTTTCACTCATCCACACACAGCACTCTGACAGCTGGACTTGGGTCATTGATAAGTCATTGTCTCAACGAAGCCTTATAATGATGTGAAAGGATCCAGGAACGCAAATTATTTGGGTGGATCCCATCCTCCTTATAATACAAGCTTTGTTTCCAGAAGGTATACAAATTGTCAATAAATGTTAAACCCACAGATCTGCAATAGTCTCGTAGACAGTTATGGAGGGCTAAAAGTCTACTGAACTGTTCAATGCCACGATTTAGGGAGGGCAGTGGGCCAGATATTATGGGGCGTTTATTGGTGTCAAGTAGAGACCCAATTAGTTCTTTAAAATCCATCTTCAACTGTTCTGAGCTGCCCTTCATAATGTAATTTGACCCCACATGAACCATGACAGTATCAGCCCCCGGTGACTGACTTCTTTATCCTGTCTCCTCTCCTTCATCTACACTGATTGAAGTGGATTTAACAAGTGACATCAATAAGGGATCACAGCTTTCACTTGGATTCACCCGGTCAGTCTATGTCATGGAAAGAGCATCTTAATATTTTGTATACTCAGTGTGCATCGTCAGTCACAGGTTTCATTAGGAAATATGTTGATGATGTTGTACCCACAATAATAATCTGGACATACCCCAACCAAAAACCCTGAATGAACGGAGATATCCGTACAATGCTGAGAGCCCGTACGGCAGCATTCAATGTCAGCAGAACGAACCCCGATGACTCGGTGGCGTACGCCGCGTACAAGGCAAGCAGGTATGACTTGCGTCGCATATGGCAAGGACTACAGACTATCACAGACTACAAAGGCAAATCCAGCTGTGCGGTGCCCACCGAAGCCTCCCTTCCAGATGAGCTTAACACATCCTATGCTTACTTCGAGGCAGACAATACCGAGCCATCCAGAAAGGCTCTGCGCTGCTCCGGACGACGAGGTGCTTTCACTCTCCAAAGCTGACATGAGGAAAACTCTCCAAAAAGACTAAATACTCACAAAGCCGCCGGCCCAGATGGCATCCAGGCACACTGGACCCACTCCTCCACCCGCTCCTACAGCTCCACTGAAGATGCCATTTCCATCTCTATTCACACGTCCGTAACACATCTGGACAAGAGGAACACCTATATGAGAATGCTGTTCATTAACTACAGTTCAGCGTTCAACACTATTGTTCGCTCCAAGCTCGACACCAAGCTCAAATCCCTGGGTCTGGACACCACCCGCTGCAACTGAACCGTGGACTTCCTGACGGGAAGACCACAGGCTGTGAGGATTGGCAGCAACACCTCTTCCACACAGACTCTTAACACAGGGGCCCCCCAGGGGTTTGTCCTCAGTCCTGTTCTGTACTCCCTGTTCACCCACAACTGCGTGGCTTTGCACGACACCAACTCCATCATCAAGTTTGCTTACGACACCATGCTTGTAGGCCTGATAACCAACAACAACGAGTCAGCCTATAGGGAGGAGGTAAGTGAACTGGCATTTTGGTGTCATGACAACAACCTCTCCTTCAACATCAGCAAAACAAAGGAGTTGATTGTTTTCTTCAAGAAGCAGAGGAGGAAACATGCCCCAATCCACATCAACGGGACTGCAGTAGAGAGAGTCATGAGTTTTAAGTTCCTCGGCATCCAGAGGACTTGTCTTGGACCAACAACACCACCACACTTGTCAAGAGGGCGCAAAAGCATCTCTACTTCGTAAGGCGGTTGAACAAATTCGGCATGCTGCTCCGGGTCCTCTCCAAATACTACCACTGCACCATCGAGAGCATCCTAAACTGTTGCATCACGACCTGGTATAGGAATTGCTCCGTCGACGACCGCAAGGCCCTCCAGAGGGTGCTCCCACCCATCCAGGACATCTACTCGAAACGGTGCCTGAGGAATAGATGCAGCATCATCAAGGACCCCACACACCCCAGCCACAAGCTTTTCTCTCCCTTACCGTCGGGCAGACGGTATTGGTGCATGAGGTCTGATACATAGTTTGTATCTACAAGCCATCAGACTGCTGAAAACTTGAGCTGGACTGACCACCTCCTCAGATTAGCACACATGCACTCACTCATACACACCCACACAGACATACACACACATATATACATTCATGCTACACACAACTGCTGCTACCAGACCCTTATTATACTGCTCAGATTATACACCCAGCCATTTACTTTATGTTTGTATTCTTATCTTTTATTATTTGCCATTCTTGTTGCATTGTCGAGAAGGAACCTGCAAGTAAGCATTTCGTTGGACGATTCATACCATGCGTATCCCGTACGACTTATAAAACTTGAAACTTGTTTGTGTCCTCAGCCGTAGCCTCTGGGCTGGCTATGATAGCCCTGTGTCCTTTAGCTTAGTGCCAACCTCAGTGTCAATCCAGAGCTGTTGATTGGGGAAGCAGCGAACCTTCACTGTGGGGACAACGTCGGTGATGCATTTCCTAATGAAGCCGGTGACGGAGGTGGTTAGCTCATCGATGCTATCAGTGGAGTCCCGGAACATATTCCAGTCAACACTAGCAAAGCAGTCCTGCAGCATAGCCTCCGATACATTTACATTTTAGTCATTTAGCAGACGCTCTTATCCAGAGCGACTTACAGTTAGTGAATACATTTTTTTTTTTTTTATACTGGCCCCCCGTGGGAATTGAACCCACAACCCTGGCGTTGCAAACGCCATGCTCTATCAACTGAGCTACATCCCTGCCGGCCATTCCCTCCCCTACCCTGGACGACGCTGGGCCAATTGTGCGCCGCCCATGAGTCTCCCGGTCGCGGCCGGCTGCGACAGAGCCTGGATTCGAACCAGGATCTCTAGTGGCACAGTTAGCACTGCGATGCAGTGCCTTAGACCACTGCGGATACAGAGGATCAATTCTCTACGGAGCGCTTCACAGGTACTTTCTGTTTGAGATTCTGCTTGTAGACAGGAAGCAGGAGTATAGAGTCATGATCTGATTTGCGGAAGGGGGGACGAAGGAGGGCTTTGTATGCTTGCTTGTGGGTAGAGTAACAGTGGTCTAGGACTTTATTGCCCCTAATGGCAATATATACAGCAGTCACGAATAACAGCTGAACACTCTCTCGGAGGGTAGAAGGGTTGGCATTTGACCATCAGGTATTCCAAGACAGGTAGGAGACTCCCACTACGCTTGAGTCAGCAGACCATTTGCTGTTGATAAAGAGGCATCCCCCTCCCCCTCTCAATTTCCCTGAATCCAGTGTTCTGTCCGTTCGGTGACTGTAGAATCCATTGATTTGGATAGACATGGGGGTGGATATCTTGACCAAAAGCCATGTTTCAGAAAAGCAGAGAATATTGCAGTGACCAGAGTCCCATTGATAGCAAATCCGCGATCGGAGGCCAATAGAATGGAGGGAAGAGGTGGCCCGTTTTCCTTTTTCCCTTAATCTCGCCAGGACTCTCCTGCCTCTTTTACGCCGCTGTTTCCTCTTGGCTAGCCATGGGCAGATGAGTCGAAGTTGAAGCCGCAATTGAGGTTAGTAATTGCCGATTTGAAGTTCAAAAGTTCTTGCCTTTCATAAGAAACGATAGTAGATACATTTTGTACAAAAAAAAAGATATACGCCAAAAAAACTAAGTTGGGTGGGAACTCGCAAGACGCAGCAGTACAGTATGGAGCCATCTTACTAAAGTGCTGTAGCCTGTATACGGACATTGTTTTGCCGAACAGTAATTTAATGTCTAGATGCCGGGTGTCATTATTGACGTGTGCTTAAGCTAAATTATATGCAGCATGAGTGGGTAGCTAACAAGATGCAGTACAGCCAGAGGTTCCTCGTGACAGCTAACAATGTAAGTGGTCCTCTGTAGCTCAGCTGGTAGAGCACGGCGCTTGTAACGCCAAGGTAGTGGGTTCGATCCCCGGGACCACCCATACACAAAAATGTATGCACGCATGACTGTAAGTCGCTTTGGATAAAAGTGTCTGCTAAATGGCATATTATTATTATTATTATAAGTGGTACAGACTTGCAACCCTTTGACACAAGGCTAGTGCTACATAGGGGACATTGGCTGCGCCGATACTCAAGGGCCGATAGCCGATATTTGTATTTATTTATTTATTTGTATCCCCGTTAGCTTTTGCAGAACCACACAAAACATCACAAGTAACAAAACACTGATACACTGACAGACAAGGAGTCACACAAATTTAAAATAAAACGATAAACAAACAATACAATTAAAAAATAATGTGTGTGTAGATTGTGTGTTACAGTGTGATAGAGTGTGTGTGTGTGTGTTTGTCTGTGTTATTTCACAGTCCCTATCGTGCCATGAGAGAGAGAGGGAAAGAGAGGGAGAGAGAGAGAGAACCTTTGTGCAAGGTATTTTTATTTTTTAACAGGGAAGACATATTGAGACCTAGGTCTCTTTTCCAAATGCGCCCTTTATAATACAATATAAATATACACAATATATACAGTATATATATACAGTGAGGGAAAAAAGTATTTGATCCCCTGCTGATTTTGTACGTTTGTCCACTGACAAAGACATGATCAGTCTATAATTTGAATGGTAGATTTATTTGAACAGCGAGAGACAGAATAACAACAAATAAATCCAGAAAAACGCATGTTCTCTCATTTGTGTCTGGAAGTAACTAGCCAACGTTAGCCAGTTAGCTTGGGTGCTTGACTGCTGTTGTTAGGACAGAACGCTCGGATCAACCCTACTCCTTGGCCAGAGCATCCAGTGTGCGATCTGAATGCTCAGAGAGCAAAACGCTCTGAATTTACGAACGGACAATATGACAACACTCTGAGGTTATGGGCAGGGCTATAGCTTAAGAGGGTGTGAAGGATGCTGAATGGTTGTAGACAAAGAAGAGCTCTCCAGTGGGTGTACCAAAACATTCAAAGGCCATTTTCTCAAAAGTGAAGTTACAAGTTTATCAACTTTCAAAGCAGAATTACTTTCCCGTTGTTCCTCAACTGTAGTATTTGATATACCACTTTCTAGCTCTGAGTCTCTAACTTTATCCAATGTAAAAAACACTATTTCAAATTTTGCTACATAAGACCGAATTGAGCCGGTCGGTCAAATATTAACTCCTTGAGAATTAAACATTTCTTGCAGTAAAATAATACACCAAATGTACATTTTTACCCGGAAACATATATTATTTCTTTCTTTCAGCATCTTAAGAGAATGTGAATGCGCAGCTAGGGACCGTCTGTAGAGGTGCTATCTTAATCAACATTATAATATCTGATAGTATTTTAACCACATAAAATATGCATCAAAGCCATACTGAAATCTTATCAGAAACATGTTGGGTCATTTCCACAAGTTCCTATTTCCTTAAAACCTTTTTAATTTTTTGTTACACTATTGCATTTTCTCCCCGGTCCCTAAATGTCTTTGCTCTGTGAAAGAAGCAGAGATGACAAACAAAACTTTACGGATGTCAACTAGATTGAAGCATTCATTTAATTTATGACATTATTCTGGTGAGCAAGGGTTTATTTAGGCTTCTAGGGCAACATATAATGACAGAAGATAAGCTGCATTTAGGCCTATCTAAGTATAGACAATTATAACTCTTTAGTCATATCCCAGTTTACCTATTTACTTCTGGCCCTGCCTGACTTGGTTTTTAAATTATATGAGCAAAAAATATTCCACTTTAATTGGAACGGCAAGCCAGACAAAATTAAACGGGCCTATTTATATAATGAATATGAACTCGGAGGGCAGAAATGATTAAATATTAAAGCATTGGACCTCTCACTAAAGGCTTCAGTCATGCAACAGCTATACTTAAATCCGAACTGGTTCTCTAGTAGATTAGTAAGAATGGATCAACCTGTGTTCAAAAATTGCCTTTTTCATTTTATTCAGATTACAACCTCTCACTTTCGGTTATTGAAAATATTATGGTTAAATTCAAATATACTAATTGATAAAAAATATATATATATACAGAACCAGTCAAAAGTTTGGACACACCTACTCATTCAAGGACTTTTCTTAATTTTTACTATTTTCTATATTGTAGAATAGTAGTGAAGACAAAAAGAAAACTATGAAATAACACATATGAAATAATGTAGTAACCAAAAAAGTGTTAAACAAATCACAATATATTTCATATTTGAGTTTCTTCAAAGTAGCCACCCTTTACCTTGATGACAGCTTTGCACACACTTGGCATTCTCTCACCCAGCTTCATGAGGTAGTCACCTGGAATGCTGTCAATTAACAGGTGTGCCTTGTTAAAAGTTAATTTGTGGAATTTCTTTCCTTCTTAATGCGTTTGAACCAATCAGTTGTCTTTAGGGGTGTTATACAGAAGATAGCCATATTTGATAATAGACCAAGTCCATATTATGGCAATAACAGCTCAAATAAGCAAAGAGAAACGACTGTCCATCATTACTTTAAGACATGAAGGGCAGTCAATACGGAAAATGTCAAGAACTTTGAAAGTTACTTCAACTGCAGTCGCAAAAACCATCAAGCGCTATGATGAAACTGGCTCTCATGAGGACCGCCACAGGAAAGGAAGACCCAGAGTTACCTCTGCTGCAGAGGATAAGTTCATTAGAGTTAACTGAACCTCAGATTGCAGCCCAAATAAATACTTCACAGAGTTCAAGTAACAGACACATCTCAACATCAACTGTTCAGAGTAGACTGCGTGAATCAGGCCTTCACGGTCTAATTGCTGCAAAGAAACCACTACTAAAGGACACCAATAAGAAGAAGAGACTTGCTTGGGCCAACAAACACGAGCAGTGGAAATCTTTTCTTTGGTCTGATGAGTCCAAATTTGAGATTTTTGGTTCCAACCGCCTTGTCTTTGTGAGACGCAGAGTAGGTGAACAGATGATCTCCGCATGTGTGGTTCCCACCGTGAAGCACGGAGGAGGAGATGTGATGGTGTGGGGGTGTTTTGCTGGTGACACTGTCTGTGATTTGTTTAGAATTCAAGGCACACTCAACCAGCGTGGCTACCACAGCATTCTGCAGCGATACGCCATCCCATCTGGTTTGCGCTTAGTGGGACTATTATTTGTTTTTCAACAGGACAATGACCAAAAACACACCTCCAGGCTGTGTAAGGGCTATTTGACCAAGAAGGAGAGTGATGGAGTGCTGCATCAGATGACCTGGCCTCCACAATCACCCGACCTCAACCCAATTGAGATGGTTTGGGATGAGTTTGACCGCAGAGTGAAGGAAAAGCAGCCAACAAGTGCTCAGTTTATGTAGGAACTCCTTCAAGACGGTTGGAAAAGCATTCCTCATGAAGCTGGTTGAGAGAATGCCAAGAGCGTGCAAAGCTGTCATCAAGGCAAAGGGTGGCTATTTGAAGAATCTCAAATATAAATATATTTTGATTTGTTTAACACTTTTTTGGTTACTACATGATTCCATATGTGTTATTTCATAGTGTTGATGTCTTCACAATTTTTCTACAATATAGAAAATAGTAAAAATAAAGAAAAACCCTTGAATGAGTAGGTGTGTCCAAACTTTTGACTGGTACAGTATATCGGGGGTGATTCTTTTTTTTTTATCGTTCCGTCGTCTCTGGCTGCAGCCTACAGTGCATTTTATATTTCTGTGGGTTAGGGTCGGGTTCCAGCCTCAGATTTTCACTTTATCACATATAGTCGGCGGTTGCGGATGGGTTATTAGCAATTGCAAGCGGGTGTGGGTGAACAAACAGCTGACCCGCACACCACTACTAGACACTGATCCAAGGTCCGTTTGGCATTTTTTCCATAATAGGATTTGGGGAGTAAAACCTGATCCTAGATCTGTGCCTACAGGCTATGGGAGAGGGGGGAGGGGAGAAACAGGTTGAATGGGGTGGAAACAGAGTACCATACAGTAGTACACATACATTTCTTAACCATATACACTACATGGACGCATACATATGTATGTGTCGCACACACATTACAATAGATTCATACCTGCCTATGTGCCTAGAGACACATGTACAAATGCACGGTCATATCGGCAAAAAACAATGTTTGAGTAAGCACAACGAGTGTTCTTGTTAACGGTACTTGAATAAACAACATTGAGTGAAGCTTAATTAAATGTTGTTGACTTTACTTGAATATACTATGTTATTGTAACATAACCCTTGTGAGTGAAGTAGACAAACACAAATGAGTTAAGCTCACTTAATACTCAAATGCTTTAAGGAAAAAGTATTGCCTTAAACCTGTTCAATTGCAACAGCTTAAAAAGGCCCAATGCAGCCATTTTTATATCAATATCAAATCATTTCTGGCAAAAATAGCTTTTTAGCAAAAAACTATTTCTCAAGCAAGAATTTTGCTAGGACTGTCTGGGAGTGGTCTAAGTGGTGAGAGGAAAACAGAAAAATAGCTGTTGTTGGCAGAGAGGTTTGTAACTCTCTTTGTTATTGGTCTATTAACCAATTTACCCTCATGGTGATGTCACCATGGAAAGCTGAAACTCCTGCCCATGCAAACCTGCTGATTAGAAGGTAATGTGTAGATTGTATTTTCAACCAGCAAATATCAGGAAATAACACTGATCCATTTGTTCTCACTTTTACAGTGTCAGCTGTTTTACAATATGAAGAATTTTGACTGCACTGGGCCTTTACATCTGCTGGTGTAAAAAGGGCTATATAAATACATTTGATTGATTGATTTAACACGCTTTGAACCAATTAAGTTGTGGCAACTCATCATACAGTAATTTCATCAGAAATGGCTTAAACACATGCATAATGGAGAGATGACATAACAACATGGTCTTAATTAAATAAAACTGTTTATTAGGAGACAATATTCAATTTCTATATTGCTCATGCTTCTAAACATGAATAATATAAATGTATTGTTTCAGTAACAATAACAAAATATCCAATAAACAGTGTTTCCTGAACAAGCATGGAAGTGGTAGGCCTATCCAAGTGCCATGTTTGGAGAATGGACAACGTGCTTAAAACAAAGTAATTACATCTAAATGAATCAGAAAACATTAACATTATCTAAAGAATAAAGTTTAAATTTATTTTACAAATTCTCAACACTTCCTAGATCAGTGAAAATACAGATGCATCAGTAAAAGGTCAGTGGTCATATTAATTTTTTATTTTATTTAACCTTTATTTAATTAGGCAAGTCAGTTAAAAACAAATTCTTATTTACAATGACGGCCTACCCCGGCCAAACCCTCTCCTAACCCGGACGACGCTGGGCCAATTGTGCGCCACCCTATGGGGCTCCCGATCTAACCCGGGTCTGTAGTGACGCCTTAGACTGCTGCGCCACTCGGTCCCCGAGTGTCATCAAGACAATAGATTCTGTGCAGAATAAAACATCATGGTGACAAGCTTCTCCTATTGTTCTGTGCAATACGAACACAGACAGTATTCATTGGGAGAATCTCAATTGCATTTCCTTGATTCCTCGCATCCCCCAATGGGTTTTGAGGATGTGGCGAGGAGAGAGGACACAAGGAATCAAGAAAATGTAATTGAGATTCTCCCATTGAATAAGAATAGGTTATTACAAATAAAATAAATATGGTCTCTCCTTATCTGAATACCAAATCAACTTCTTGGAAGAATCTCAATTGCATTTCCTTGATTCATTGTGCCCTCTCTCCTCGCCTCCTTCTCAAAACCCATTGAATGAGATAGTGAGAGTTCCTTCCCCTCTGACCTTCTCATCCAATGGGTTTTGAGAAAAAGACGAGGAGAGAGAACGCGAGACAAGGAACCGGAATTGAGATTCTCCTTCCTATAGGCCCTCAGAAGTATAGATGTAGGCAATAACTTATGACAAAGGCTTCACAAAGACTTCATTTTCTATTCCTACTTCAAACCAAATACTCTTGACAACTTTATCTTTGTACTGTATTCTAGATACAGCTCAACATAACAGTTCTTATGGAATCCAACCCAATGTCTTGTGAAAGAAAAAATGAAATAAAGCAAACTCTAGCCTTAAGCCACATTCATAAAGTTGAAACAAGGACAAATGGTGTTTTCAGAAAATGTTTGTCATTTGGTGAATGTCTACACATGTATCATCAAATCATTATTCAGACCCTTTATTCTTGGCTTCAGTTTCCCATCTTCTAAGGCGAGCAGGATTTTCTGACTGAACTCAAAAGTGTTGGACAGTTCTTTGGAATAACTGAGATGTATAGCACAGATCAGACCGAACATTACCAGTTAAATGTCAGCCAGTCTGGCGAAGTCGGTCACCACAACTTCACTCCCCAGGACAACGGAGATCTTGACTGTAATGGACTTGATTTTCGGTGTCGTCACTGACGATTGTAAGTAGGGATACCGGTGCGTCAACAAGATCTGACTCGTCGGAATCCTCCCCCTGAAATACACAAATGCACTTGAGATGAGAATACTAGACAGACGTTATATACTGTGCCTTCAGAAGGTATTCATACCCCTTGACTTATTCCACATTTTGTTGTGTTACAGCCTGAATTCAAAATGGATTAAATGTATTGTTTTCCTCACCCATCTACACAATACCCCATAATGACAAAGTGAAAACATGTTTTTAGACATTTTTTAAAATATATTGAAAATGAAATACTGAAATATCTCATTTACATAAGTATTCACACACCTGAGTCAATACTTTGTAGAAGCACCTTTGGCGGTGATTACCGCTTTGAGTCTTTCTGGGTAAGTCTCCCAGAGCTTTGCACACCTGGATTGTACAATATTTGCACATTATTCTTTTGAAAATTATTCATGCTCTGTCAAGATGTTGATTGAACATTGCTAGACAGCCATTTTCATGTCTTGCCATACATTTTCAAGCCAATTTAAGTCAAAACTGTAACTAGGCCACTCAGGAACATTCAATGTTGTCTTGGTAAGAAACTCCAATGTATATTTGGCCATGTGTTTTAGGTTATTGTCCTGCTGACAGGTGAATTTGTCTCCCAGTGTCTGTTGGATAGCAGACTGAACCAGGTTTTCCTGTAGGATTTTGCCTGTGTTTAGCTCTATTCCGTTTATTTTTATCCTAAAAAAACTCCCTAGTCCTTGCCGATGACAAGTATACCCATAGCATGATGCAGCCACCAGCATGCTTGAAAAATTTAAGAGTGGTACTCAGTGATGTGTTGTGTTGGATTTGCCCCAAACATAATGCTTTGTATTCAGGACATAAAGTAAATTTCTTTGCCAAATTAGTGCTTTATTGCAAACAGGATGCATGTTTTAGAATATTTGTATTCTGTACAGGCGTTCTTCTTTTCACTCTGTCATTTAGGTTAGTATTGTGGAGTAACTTCAATGTTGTTGATCCATCCTCAATTTTCTCCTATCACAGCCATTAAACTCTGTAACTGTTTTAAAGTCACCATTGACCTCATGGTGAAATCCCTGAGCGGTTTCCTTCCTCTCCAGCAACTGAGTTAGGAAGGACACGTGTATATTTGTAGTGACTGGGTGTATTGATACACCATCCAAAGTGTAATGAATAACTTCACCATGCTCAAAGGGATATTCAATGTCTGTTATCATTTTTCTTTTACCCATCTACCAATAGTTGCCCTTCTTTGCGAGTCATTGGAAAACCTCCCTGGTCTTTGTGGTTGATTTTGTGTTTGAAATTCACTGCTTGACTGCGGGACCTTACAAATAATTGTATGTGTGGGGTACAGAGATGAGGTATTCATTCAAAAATCATGTTAAAAACTATTATTGCACACAGAGTGTGTCCACGCAACTTATTATATGACTTGTTAAGCAATTTTTTACTCCAGAACTTATTTAGGCTTGCCATAAAAAAAAGGGGTTGAATACTTAGTGACTCAAGAGATTTCAACTTTTCATTTTGAATTAAGTTGTAAAAATTTCAAAAAACATAATTCCACTTTGACATGATGGGGTATTGTGTGTAGGCCAGTGACACAAAATCTCAATTTAATCAATTTTTAATTCAGGCTGTAACACCACAAAATGTGGAAAAAGTCAAGGGGTGAGAATACTTTCTGAAGACACTGCAATAATATATCCACCGTGACCTAATGGTTGGTTAGATAAAGTAAACACCATACTCACCCATCTAATCCTCTCAGATCACTACAGGTGTATAGGGACTAGGGGTGGGTTAATTGGGAATGGGCACAATAATCAATAGTAACCAGAATGACAAGAAACCTACCTTGCATGTTTTGAAAAATCCTAAGACTTCCTCACGCAGCAACAAAGGAAGAGCACGGAGAACATCATGTAGATCCTAAATATATAAATAATCAGAAATAAATTTTATGAAACATAGGATTACTAATATAACCTGGTAAAACAACAATATGTCATTGTTAAAAATTGACAAAATATCCACCAGAGAAACCTTTGTATATTTAGCTGGGCTTGGTTTAATTTGCCTGGTACAATGGAACCAATGGAATAGTTACAAAAGGGCAAACTCTTAATTGCCTTTCAAATACTATTATTATACTTTGAAGGTTTAACAAGTTTATCTTTGCATTAGACCCAGATCTGATTCCAGCATTATGTGCAGTGCCCTAAAGATCTGAGTCCTCCGTCTTACCTATAGCGTAGATCTTGACACCTCAGAATGTCATCTAAAGCGTCAGTGATCCTTCCAGTCTTCGATGCCGTCTGTTTATCAAACGAGGGGTGTGACAGTCGAGTGCAGCATAGAAGCTGTTCGGCAAGTTCTGTTTCCTAATTCGGCGGAACTCTGCATACAGATATATTTGGAAATGACAGACCGCAAAGGACAGTATTTAGCAGTATTATCACAAGTTCGGCAACACAGTTTAACAATTCAATTTAGTATAACTAATATATTAAAGCATGTCATATTTGAGTAAAAAAACTTCTATGAAATTTTACCTGCAACTCCATGTGCAGACTAGGCCAGAGATCAATGAACTCCTTTACAGGTGGTAGTGTTGAAACTGGGACAGAGTTAACAGTACATGTATGTGTCTACGGTTTGAAAAATGACGGTGCACAGAGATGATAGGGAGAGGTCATCATGTACTGGTGTCTGTTTGCCAATGTCTTCTTGAAGTTCTGAGTGTCATGGGGAGAATCTCCATTGTGTTACCTTGATTCCCTGCATCCTCTCTCCTTGCTTCCATCTCAAAACCCATTGGATGAGAAGGTCAGAAGGGAGGAAAGGGGACGTGAGGAATCAAGGAAATGCAATTGAGATTCTCCTCTGTACAACCCTTTCGAAAAAGCAATGTCACAACAGGGTATTATTTTGTGCATCTCAGATCTTTAATCCAAAGTTTACCTTAAATTGGTAGCCTGAAGTCAGCACCAAACAGTATTTTCAAACAGCTATTACACAAAAGGGCATCATCGTAATTTTCAAAATGTCACAGTATTATTCCAAAGTCATAGTGTGGAAATATATATAAAACACAGGAAAATCCAGTTTTTGCTTGCACTGGGCCTTTAAATGGTAACTAGTCCACATGTCAAAATATGTTGGCACCATTACTGTTCATACAGACTTAATTGGACAAAATAACATTGACAATTTTTGCTTAACATCCAAGCAAAAGTCCTTTGGATGTTATGGTGCCGCTCGGGAAATTTAAAATATTGATTGGGGATCTTCGTACTGAGGAATGTAACTGTTTTTCTTGAATATTTGTGTTGTGATGTAGTTTGTTTTATATTGTATCTGATTTTGATTTCATTTTGTCTTATGAATTGTATACCCGCTGGTCTAAATGGTGACTCCTTGTTTAGATAAAGGTACACATATATACAGTGGGGAAAAAAATTATTTATTTAGTCAGCCACCAATTGTGCAAGTTCTCCCACTTAAAAAGATGAGAGAGGCCTGTAATTTTCATCATAGGTACACGTCAACTATGACAGACAAATTGAGGAAAAAAAATCCAGAAAATCACATTGTAGGATTTTTAATGAATTTATTAGCAAATTATGGTGGAAAATAAGTATTTGGTCACCTACAAACAAGCAAGATTTCTGGCTCTCACAGACCTGTAACTTCTTCTTTAAGAGGCTCCTCTGTCCTCCACTCGTTACCTGTATTAATGGCACCTGTTTGAACTTGTTATTCGTATAAAATACACTTGTCCACAACCTCAAACAGTCACACTCCAAACTCCACTATGGCCAAGACCAAAGAGCTGTCAAAGGACACCAGAAACAAAATTGTAGACCTGCACCAGGCTGGGAAGACTGAATCTGCAATAGGTAAGCAGCTTGGTTTGAAGAAATCAACTGTGGGAGCAATTATTAGGAAATGGAAGACATACAAGACCACTGATAATCTCCCTCGATCTGGGGCTCCACGCAAGATCTCACCCCGTGGGGTCAAAATGATCACAAGAACGGTGAGCAAAAATCCCAGAACCACACGGGGGACCTAGTGAATGACCTGCAGAGAGCTGGGACCAAAGTAACAAAGCCTACCATCAGTAACACACTACGCCGCCAGGGACTCAAATCCTGCAGTGCCAGATGTGTCCCCCTGCTTAAGCCAGTACATGTCCAGGCCCGTCTGAAGTTTGCTAGAGTGCATTTGGATGATCCAGAAGAGGATTGGGAGAATGTCATATGGTCAGATGAAACCAAAATATAACTTTTTGGTAAAAACTCAACTCGTCGTGTTTGGAGGACAAAGAATGCTGAGTTGCATCCAAAGAACACCATACCTACTGTGAAGCATGGGGATGGAAACATGCTTTGGGGCTGTTTTTCTGCAAAGGGACCGGGACGACTGATCCGTGTAAAGGAAAGAATGAATGGGGCCATGTATCGTGAGATTTTGAGTGAAAACCTCCTTCCATCAGCAAGGGCATTGAAGATGAAACGTGGCTGGGTCTTTCAGCATGACAATGATCGCAAACACACCGCCCGGGCAACAAAGGAATGGCTTCGTAAGAAGCATTTCAAGGTCCTGGAGTAGCCTAGCCAGTCTCCAGATCTCAACCCCATAGAAAATCTTTGGAGGGAGTTGAAAGTCTGTGTTGCCCAGCGACAGCCCCAAAACATCACAGCTCTAGAGGAGATCTGCATGGAGGAATGGGCCAAAATACAAGCAACAGTGTGTGAAAACCTTGTGAAGACTTACAGAAAACGTTTGACCTGTGTCATTGCCAACAAAGGGTATATAACAAAGTATTGAGAAACTTTTGTTATTGACCAAATACTTATTTTCCACCATAATTTGCAAATAAATTCATAAAAAATCCTACAATGTGATTTTCTGGAATTTTTTTCCTCATTTTGTCTGTCATAGTTGACGTGTACCTATGATGAAAATTACAGGCCTCTCTCATCTTTTTAAGTGGGAGAACTTGCACAATTGGTGGCTGACTAAATACTTTTTTCCCCCACTGTATCTGCTCTGAATTAAGACTCAAAGATGTCTGCAGAAAGAATGGGTGTCAGCTATGACACGACACCTTCAGTTTGAAAAAAAGTGGATTTACACCCAGTAACAGAATTGTGGTAACAGAATTTTAACATAGAAATAAATAATTATGGATATGAAAGTAATTATCTTCATGGTGATGTATCCTACATATGTACACAAAGGTAGAAATGCGCATATTTGGGTCATATTCTACACACTGGCTATCATTTGTCTGAGCTCCGCCATCCAACAATACCAAAGTTGGTTGGTCTGGACTGTACTGTACTCTACTGTGCTCTACTGTACTGGAATGTACTGTACTGTACTGTGCTGTCCAAATTTGTGAAACAGACGTCTATGATTGGTTCAGATTTGATCCGTTCCGGGCGGACTAACCAAATTTCAACTACTTTTCAACGTCCATGGACGTCCGGTGCCGGTCAGTGCTCAGTAGGTGAGGATGCTGGTTACAGTAGATGGAAAGAGAGGGTGCTCATGGGTCAGCCGCATAGGCACGGGTGGGCCCGGGCCCACCCACTGGGGAGTCAGGCCCATCCAATCAGATTGAGCAGAAAAAAAAAAAAGAAAAAGACACAGGACATTACTTGTCTTTTTACCTAAACATGCAAACACCATCAGATATGGCAAAATGTGCACATGGCAAAATGTGTAGAAATTAGCTTTAAAACACCAACATTTCCTCTCAGCCTCATGACGAAATGTGTGGAATTACATGAAATTAGCTATAAAACTGCAATTATTAAACATTTTCAGGCCCACCGAGCACCAAATTTCTGTCTACGTTACTGTCATGGGTAGGTGTCAGTAAAAGCCAGGAGAGGTGACATTAATTGGTGAGAGAGAAAGAGAGAGAAATACTTTTCACTTTTCTTGCTTTGACCACCAGACCACCGAAAGAGAAAGAAAACAGTTATCAGTTGAACATATCAGTATGCCAGTAGAAGTGTGGAAAGTAGCTGGTGACCCAACTGTGGTTTGTGACTACTACGTTTTCCTATTGTAGCCAATTCAATAGCAGAAATTCCATTAATGACTTTTGGGAAATTCTGTTACCGATTTGGTTTTAATCACCTACTAATTAATAGGTCTACCTTTCCTCGTTACTTCTGTGAACTTTCATAATCCTGTCAAGGCACAATGCAATGTTTTTAAGCTTACAGCATGCAGAATCTTTTATCCTGAACTAAATATAGTTGTTGATATTAGTTGGCAGGGGACGTTACTACAACATTATTGTGTTTTGATGTATTTCTAATACCTTTTAAGACTTTTGATGATATATGTTTTCTAAGACTCCTTTTCCATCTGTTTGACAAGAAATCAAAGCCTTGGCTTATTCCTCATTCACAAAAATATTTTGACATGCTCCTATGAACTTCACATGTTGGTGCTCATGGGTCATTTTACATGGAACTTACCAAAGACTCTCAGGAACATATCTTCAGTTCTAAGAAAGATGAAATACACAATGACTACCTGATTATCTTCCTTTTGGTTTTCTGAAATATCCAATACTGGTATGATGCATTTCAATCACTTGAAAACATACTTAATTCAGACGTAAAATTGGCTTTACCTGATTTGACAAACACTATCTATACAAAAGTATGTGGACACACCTTCAAATTAGTGGATTCAGCTATTTCAGCCACACCTGTTGCTGACAGGTGTATAAAATTGAGCACAAAGCCATGCAATCTCCATAAACAAACATTGGCAGCATCTTGATTCCAAGATGGCGAAGTAGTGCAGTCCTGTTTCTGTCGTGTGTCTGTAAATAGCCTGTAAATACCTTGTTTTTTTTGTATTTTTCGTACCTATTTCCCTATCAGACTTTTCATCCTTCTACAAAATATACTTTCCTGCAACCCGCCTCACTCAATGTGGAACGGATTCTATTATTGACTTACCTTTTATCTAGAATCTCCAGTGAAACTAGCTAGCCAGCTAGCCAGCTAACTAGCTACTTGCTATTAGCCATAGCTAGCGGTGTTTCACCCAGAACATTGGATTTTTTTCTGCGGGATTAATTTTAATCACTGGACATTGATCACCGGATATTCGGCCAGTCTGCACAGCGCGTTATCGACCCAGAACATATCAGTTTTTCAGCCGGAATCACTGAATCACTGGACCTTTAACTCCGGATTCGTCGCTACCAGCTAGCTACAACAAAACGGACGCTGTGGTCTGGCTAATCATCCTGAGCTAGGCCCATCTCCCGGCTATCTACCTCTCTGTCAACCGGACGGGACCACCTAGTGTTGACACGGAGCCCCGCCGATCCTACACGACTGGTCTGCCGACGAAATCGTCTGATGTGGTTACGACGTTAACCACGAAGATTCCATCCATCTGCTAGCCCTGGCCCGCTAGCCGTGGCCTCTTACTCACTAGTACTTCACCACCGGACCTTATGATAACTCAGCTATACAGCTGATATCTGCTGACCTGTTCCTTTTTACGGTACTACATCCTGTTTATGTTTAGCCTCAGCCCAAACATGGTTAGTTTATTGTTGTTTCGGTTATTTCTAATTGTACTATATCACTGTAGACCCCCCAGCCTAGCTAAACCTACCTTAGATAGCTCCTTTGCACCTCCCCCAATACACGTGGAGACCGACTCAATTGATGCCTCCAGCGATGCTATCTCTTTCATCGTTACCCAACGCTTAGGTTTACCTCCACTTTACTCATATCCTTCCATATCCTTGTCTGTACATAATGCCCTGAATCTTTTCTATAACACCCGGAAATCTGCCCCCTTTATTCTATGTACCCAACGCACTAGAAGACCAGTTCTTAAAGCCTTTAGCCATATCCTTATTCTAGTCCTCCTCTGTTCCTCTGGTGATGTAGAGGCTAACCCAGGCCCTGCAGCCCTCAGTATCACTCCTACTCCCCAGGCGCTATCATTTGATGACTTCTGTAATCGCAAAAGTCTTGGTTTCTTGCACATAAATATCAGAAGTCTACTTCCTAAGTTTGAGTTATTCACTGCGTTAGCACACTCTGCCAACCCTGATGTTCTAGCAGTGTCTGAATCCTGGCTCAGGAAGGCCACCAAGAATTCTGAAATTTCCATCCCCAACTATAACATTTTCCGTCTAGATAGAACTGCCAAAGGGGGTGGAGTTGCAATCTACTGTAGAGATGGCCTGCAGAGCTCTATCATACTATCCAGGTCTGTGCCCAAACAGTTTGAGCTTCTACTTCTAAAAATCCACCTTTCCAGAAATAAGTCTCTCACTGTTGCCGCTTGCTACAGACCCCCTTCAGCCCCCAGCTGTGCCCTGGACACCATATGTGAATTGATTGCCCCCATTTATCCTCAGAGTTTGTACTGCTTGGTGACCTAAATTGGGATATGCTTAATACCCCAGCCATCCTACAATCCAAGCTAGATGCCCTCAACCTCACGCAAATTATCGACGAACCTACCAGGTACAACCCTAAATCCGTAAACATGGGTACCCTCATAGATATCATCCTGACTAACATACCCTCTAAATACACCTCAGCTGTCTTCAACCAGGATCTCAGCGATCACTGCCTTATTGCCTGCGTCCGTAACGGGTCCGCGGTCAAACGACCACCCCTCATCACTGTCAAACGCTCCCTAAAACACTTTAGCGAGGAGGCCTTCCTAATTGACCTGGCCCAGGTATCCTGGATGGATATAGATCTCATTCCGTCAGTAGAGGATGCCTGGTTGTTCCTTAAAAGTAATTTCCTCTCAATCTTAAATAAACATGCCCCATTCAAAAAATACAGAACTAAGAACCGATATAGCCCCTGGTTCTCCTCAGACTTGACTGCCCTTGACCAGCACAAAAACATCCTGTGGCGTACAGCATTAGCATCAAATAGCCCCGCGATATGCAACTTTTCAGGGAAGTTAGGAACCAATATACACAAGCAGTCAGGAAAGCAAAGGCTAACTTTTTCAAACAGAAATTTGCATCCTGTAGCACTAACTCCAAAAAGTTTTGGGACACTGTGAAGTCCATGGAGAATAAGAGCACTTCCTCCCAGCTGCCCACTGCACTGAGGCTAGGAAACACTATCACCACCGATAAATCTACAATAATCAAGAATTTCAACAAGCATTTTGCTACAGCTGGCCATGCTTTCCATCTGGCTACCACTAACCCGGCCACCAACTCTGCACCCTCTGCTGCAACTTGCCCATGCCCCCCCCGCTTCTCCTTCACACAAATTCAGACAGCTAATGTTTTGAAAGCGCTGCAAAATCTGGACCCCTACAAATCAGCTGGGCTAGACAATCTGGACCCTTTCTTTCTAAAACTAGCCGCCGAAATTGTCGCTACCCCCTATTACTAGTCTGTTCAACCTCTCTTTCATAACGTCTGAGATCCCCAGAGATTGGAAAGCTGCCGCGGTCATCCCCCTCTTCAAAGGGGGTGACACTCTAGATCCAAACTGCTACAGACCTATATCCATCCTGCCCTGCCTTTCGAAAGTATTCGAAAGCCAAGTTAACAAACAGATCATCGACCATTTCGAATACCACCGTACCTTCTCCGCTATGCAATCCGGTTTCGAGCTGGTCACGGGTGCACTTCAGCCACGCTCAAGGTCCTAAACGATATTATAACCGCGATTGATAATAGACAGTACTGTGCAGCCGTCTTCATCGACCTGGCCAAGGCTTTCGACTCTGTCAACCACCGCATTCTTATTGGCAGACTAAATAGCCTTGGTTTCTCAAATGACTGCCTCGCCTGGTTCACCAACTACTTCTCAGATAGAGTTCAGTGTGTCAAATCGGAGGGCCTGTTGTCTGGACCTATGGCAGTCTCTATGGGGGTGCCACAGGGTTCAATTCTTGGGCCGACACTTTTCTCCGTGTATATCAATGATGTCGCTCTTGCTGCTGGTGACTCTCAGATCCACCTCTACGCAGACGACACCATTTTGTATACATCTGGCCCTTCATTGGACACTGTGTTAACAAACCTCCAAACGAGCTTCAATGCCATACAACAATCCTTCAGTAGCCTCCAACTGCTCTTAAACACTAGTAAAACTAAATGCATGCTTTTCAATCGAACGCTGCTGGCACCCGCCCACCCGACTAGAATCACCACTCTCGACGGGTCTGACCTAGAGTATGTGGACAACTACAAATACCTAGGTGTCTGGTTAGACTGTAAACTCAACTTCCAGACTCACATAAAGAATCTCCAATCCAAAGTTAAATCTAGAATCGGCTTCCTATTTCGCAATAAAGCCTCCTTCACTCATGCTGCCAAACATGCCCTCGTAAAACTGACTATCCTACCGATCCTTGACTTCGGCGATGTAATTTACAAAATAGCCTCCAACACTCTACTCAGCAAATTGGATGTAGTCTATCACAGTGCCATCCGTTTTGTCTCCAAAGCCCCATACACTACCCACCACTGTGACCTGTACGCTCTTGTTGGCTGGTCCTCACTACATGTTCGCTCGTCAAACCCACTGGCTCCAGGCCATCTATAAATCACTGCTAGGCAAATCCCCGCCTTATCTTAGCTCATTGGTCACCATAGCAGCACCCACCCGTAGTCTGCGCTCCAGCAGGTATATCTCACTGGTCATTCCCAAAGCCAACACCTCCTTTGGCCGCCATTCCTTCCAGTTCTCTGCTGCCAATGACTGGAACGAATTGCAAAAATCTCTGAAGCTGGAGACTCTTATCTCCCTCAATAACTTTAAGCATCAGTTGTCAGAGCACCTTACCGATCACTGCACCTGTACACAGCCCATCCGAAATTAGCCCACCCAACTACCTCATCCCTATATTGTTATTTATTTTGCTCTTTTGCACCCCAGTATCTCTATTTGCACATAATCTCTTGCACATCTAGCATTCCAGTGTTAATACTATTGTAATTATTCTGCACTATAGCCTATTTATTGCCTTACCTCCATAACTTGCTACATTTCCACACACTGTATATATATTTTCTGTTGTATTTCTGACTTTATGTTTTTTACCCCATATGTAACTCTGTGTTGTTTTTATTGCACTACTTTGCTTTATCTTGGCCAGGTCGCAGTTGTAAATGAGAACCTGTTCTCAACTGGCTTACCTGGTTAAATAAAGGTGAAATAAAAAAAAAAAAAAAAAAAATGGCCTTACTGAAGAGCTCAGTCACTTTCAAAGTGGCACCGCCATAGGATGCCACCTTTCCAACCAGTCAGTTCGTAAAATCTCTGCCCTGCTAGAGCTGCCCAGTCAACTGTAAGTGCTGTTATTGTGCCGTGGAAACGTCTACGAGCAACAACGGCTCAGCCGCGAAGTGATAGGCCACACAAGCTCACAGAATTGGACCGCCGAGTGCTGAACTGCGTAGCGCACCAAAATCGTCTGTCCTCGGTTGCTACACTCACTACGGAGTTCCAAACTGCGTCTGGAAGCAACGTCAGCACAATAACTGTTCGTCGGGAGCTTCATGAAATGGGTTTCCATGGCCGAGGAGCCGCAAACAAGCCTAATATCACCATCCGCAATGCCAAGCGCTGGCTCGCCGCCATTGGACTTTGGAGCAGTGGAAACGCGTTCTCTGGAGTGATGGATCACTGGGTTTGGCAGATGCCAGGAGAATGCTACCTGTCCCAATGCATAGTGCCATCTATAAAGTTTGGTGGAGGAGAAATAATGGTCTGGGGCTGTTTTTCATGGGTCGGGCTAGGCCCCTTAGTTCCAGTGAATGGAAATCTTAATGCTACAGCACACAATGACATTCTAGATTAATCTTTGCTTCCAACTTTGTGGCAACAGTTTGGGGAAGGCCCTTTCCTGTATAATCATGACAATGCCCACATGCACAAAGCGAGGTCCATACAGAACTGGTTTGTCGAGATTGGTGTGTAAGAGCTTGACTGGCCTGCACAAAGCCCTGACCTCAACCCCATCGAACACCTTTGGGATGATTGGAACGCCGACTGCGAGCCAGGCCTAATCGCCCAACATCAGTAGCCAACCTTACTAATGCTCGTGGCTGAATGGAAGCAAGTCCCCGCAGCAATGTTGCAACATCTAGTGGAAAGCCTTCCCAGAATAGTGGAGGCTGTTATAGCAGCAAAGAGGGGACCAATCCCATATTAATGCCCATGATTTAAGAATGAGATTTTCGACATACTTTTGGTCATGTACACTACCAGTCAAAAGTTTTAGAACACCTACTCATTCAAGGGTTTTATTATTTTCTACATTGTAGATTAATAGTGAAGACATCGAAACTATGAAATAACACATATGGAATCATGTAGTAACCAAAAAAGTGTTAAGCAAATCAAAATATATTTTATATTTAAGATGCTTCAAATAGCCACCCTTTGCCTTGATGACAGCTTTGCACAATCTTGGCATTCTCTCAACCAGCTTCATGAGGTAGTCAACCTGGAATGGATTTCAATTAACAGGTGTGCCTTGCTAAAAGTTAATTTGTGGAATTTATTTCCTTCTTAATGCGTTTGAGCCAATCAGTTGTGCTGGGACAAGGTAGGGGGGTATACAGACCTATTTGGTAAAAGACCAAGTCCATATTATGGTAACAACAGCTGAAATAAGCAAAGAGAAACGACAGTCCATCATTACTTTAAGACATGAAGGTCAGTCAATACGGAACATTTCAAGAATTTTTCAAGTTTCTTCAAGTGCAGTCGCAAAAACCATCAAGCGCTATGATGAAACTGGCTCAGGACCGCCACAGAAAAGGAAGACCCAGAGTTACATCTGCTGCAGAGGATAAGTTCATTAGAGTTACCAGCCTCAGAAATTGCAGCCCAAATAAATGCTTCACAGAGTTCAAGTCACAGACACATCTCAACATCAACTGTTCAGAGGAGACGGTGTGAATCAGGCCTTCATGGTCGAATTGCTGCAAAGAAACCACTACTAAAGGACACCAATAAGAAGAAGAGACTTGCTTGGGCCAAGAAACACGAGGAATGGACATTAGAACGGTGGAAATGTGTCCTTTTGTCTGGAAACCAAATTGGAGATTTTTGGTTCCAAGCGCCGTGTCTTTGTGAGACGCTGTGTGGGTGAACGGATGATCTCCGCATGTGTATTTCCCACCGTAAAGCATTAGGAGGAGGTGTTATGGTGTGGGGGTGCTTTGCTGGTGACACTGTCTGTGATTTATTTAGAATTCAAGGCACACTTAACCAGCATGGCTACCACAGCATTCTGCAGCGATACGCCATCCCATCTGGTTTGGGCTTAGTGGGACTATCATTTGTTTTTCAACATGAAAATGACCCAACACTTCCAGGTTGTGTAAGGGCTATTTTACCAAGAAGGAGAGTGATGGAGTGCTGCATCAGATGACCTGGCCTCCACAATCCCCCAACCTCAACCAAATCGAGATGGTTTGGGATGAGTCGGAACGCAGATTGAACGAAAAGCAGCCAACAAGTGCTCAGGATATGTGGGAATCATTCAAGACTGTTGGAAAAGCATTCCAGGTGAAGCTGGTTGAGAGAATACCAAGAGTGTGCAAAGCTGTCACCAAGGCAAAGGGATGCTACTTGAAGAATCTCAAATATAAAATATATTTTAATTTGTTTAACACTTTTTGGTTACTACATGATTCCATAAGTGTTATTTCATAGTTTTGATGTCTTCACTATTATTCTACAATGTAGCAAATAGTAAAAATAAAGAAAAACCTTTGAATGAGTAGGTGTTCTAAAACTTTTGACCAGTAGTGTAGTGCATCTTTGTGTAATTTATTAGGACAATTCTAAAGGCACTCGCACATTTGAGCTATCTTTGTTGCAAGTGCATGGTAACAATTGAATAACATGAGAGAAAAGAGAAACCCACATGCTGCTCTTGCTAGTTTCACTGTTCTTTATTAAGCTTTACGTATTGGCCTCAAGGCCTTCATCAGAGCTTTTGTGATTGTTTTTAATTTGCACCCTTATGTAGACATTGGTCCACCCACATCCGTTCAGTGCATTGAATGGGGTTGGAGTCAAGAACAAATAAACACGTGTTACCAAATATAACAATGTGCAGTTCATAAATATTCTAATGAAGTGTGTACATGTTGGTGCTCATGGGAATTCCCTAAGACTCTCAGAAACACATCTTCAGTTCTAAGAAAGATTAAATACACAATTATTATCTGATGATCTTCTTTCTGGTTTCCTGAATAGTCCAATAGCTGTATGATACATTTCAATCACTTGACAATATACTTCATTCAGATGTACATTTAGCATTACCTGATTTGAAGTTATTTGTGTTATTTTTAAGGCCAGATTCAAAAGCTTAATACATTTTTATTTTACATTTTTCTTGTTTCAGATACGCCCAGGGTCCTAAAATACAAAATACAATTGTGTGATGGTCCATGTTATCACTACTGTAAAACAAATGTGTTAATAGGGCAGTAAATATAGTACAGAAAATGCATGTATTCAGTGGAATGCACTGTGCAGAAAATGCATGTCTGCCACATTTCTGTATGCCACATTTCTGATTTGTAAGATAACTAATATGATATTATCTTCAATAATAATTTCAACACCAAGCCCCATCGTCTTGTGCTGTGAGTATGGCAACAATTGTAAGCATGTTATTATTACATTTTACTGAAATGTATATTGTACTGTGCGTGTGTGTGTGTGTGTGTGTGTGTGTGGGGGGGGGTTGGATATAAACCGGTTTGGGTTTTTACTTTACCTTCTATAACGGTATTTGAATGTTTGGTTTGTTAAATGTGATACGCGGGGTGTAATGTCAATTTTTATAGTTTACTCCACTACTTGGAGTCATCTCTCTCTCCATACCGCTTTACACACAGACCTAGCCCCGCCCCTTGTCACTCAAGGAGCGCATTTGTTGTTACCACAAGTCACTTGCGTTTAGTCTGCATGGTCAATGCAGCACATGCAACAATGTTGATGACAATGATGCGGTTTTCACTTTGCGTCTTAATATAAATCCTATATTCTATCATTACACTATTAGTTTGTGTTTCTTATATCTGCAAACAGCTAGTTTGTCTTTTCTTAGCAAGTTAGGCTTAAATTGTGTTAGCCGCTAATGCAGAGCAAACGTAACTAGCTATACAGTCTGATAATACCAGTGATGGTATAGACCTAAATCAGCATGTTGTTTGTGCAACAGTATCTTCTAATTCAAAGAGGAATACGCAAAGCATGAATATGTTAGCTATATAAAATAGCTAAGAGAAAAAGGTAGCTAAGAGAAAACATGATGTCAATGTAAACAAAGATTATACGGTCCCCTTGGAAACACTTATCAACACTTTGGTTCCTACCCGGTCACAATAACTCCTCCCTGGCATTTTCATTCGTTGTCATGTCAAACAACATTGTATTCATTGTGCCCACTATTACATTCTAACAATATAATTAGAATAATCCTTCTATTTCCATGATTCCAAGTGTTTTGCTCTAAATCGCAAGTCAAATCGCAATTGCAACATTTGGTAAAAAATAAGGGCTAGATTGTTTGCCCATATTGTGCAGCCCTAAGTGGCAGTGTGGAAATGATTTCAAATGAGTGCAGGAAATACAAGAATTTATGAAAATATACATTTTGGGTTTAAGTTGAATTGAACAGTATAAAACAATCAGAATGGAGAAATACATATTGAAATCACTTAGAATGTATGTGTTGCCACCCTAGGGTCACGCACTACCCATAAAGCACATTTGGAACTTGTATTATTCAAAAACAATAAAATACTGTCAAATACCCTTCATATATCATCTTTATTTTTATATCGTGATATGATATGTGGGCCATATCGCCCAGCCGTAGTGTGTGTGTATATGTATATGAGTGAGTGAGTGAGTGAGTGAGTGAGTGAGTGAGTGAGTGAGTGAGTGAGTGAGTGAGTGAGCTGTGCCTTTGTGAGGCCAGTTTGCGAACCAGAGAGGAGAATCAGCAGCGAAACCATGACAACCAGCCTCGGCAAACCGCCTCGGCAACCAACCTAGCATTCCTCAGAAAGCCAGAGCCAGACAGTAAGAGAGAGAGAACGAGTGAGAGGGTGCTTGGGTAACTGTTGGATTCTTTAATAAATTCTACAATGTAGAAAATACTACAAATAAAGAAAACCCTTGAATGAGTAGGTGTTCTAAAACTTTTGAGGGGTAGTGTAGTTAGTGGTTTTATAATTTGATTATACTATATTTAGAAAGCATACTGTATAAGTAATTTCAAGCCTTATTCATACAGTTTTGTTAAATAGGAAATACGTCATAAAATATTTCATATTTTCATGTTTGTATTATATCTGTACCGTGTACTTGAGCTTGTGTCCTCAAAAGTGACTACACCTCAGCAATGTATAACTATTTTTATCACAAAGGTGAGATTTTAACCTTTCTTGGAGTATGCAGCATTACTAGTCATTGTTTATGGTACTCTCATGATAAATAATTACTTTCAGGGATTACGTAGATTATATTTTTAGATGACATGTAATTACAATTAAGTGGTTTTTACGCAGTTTTCATAATTGGACAGGTTAGTGTCTATGTTTGAAGTTGTTGAGTGGTATGGAGGTTTTTGAGTAGAAAGATCTACAGTACCTAATGTAATTGAAACTGGCAGTGTCTGCTGTGGCAGGTGGGAAGGTTACCTGAATGGCTTGTGTTGCATTTATATTGTATTGGCTTTTGAATAGAATTGACATTTTAGTCTTTTTTTATTCTTAGTAGATTTAATCTCTCAATGTTAAATCTCAAAGTGCACCAGATTGATGCATTTAGCTGTTGAAAATGTATTTTTCTTATTTATTTTTTATTGGGGGGACCTACAGTGGGGAGAACAAGTATTTGATACACTGCTGATTTTTCCTACTTACAAAGCATGTAGAGGTCTGTAATTTTTATCATAGGTACACTTCAACTGTGAGAGACGGAATCTAAAAAATCACATTGTATGATTTTTAAGTAATTCATTTGCATTTTATTGCATGACATAAGTATTTGATACATCAGAAAAGCAGAACTTAATATTTGGTACAGAAACCTTGCAATTACAGAGATAATATGTTTCCTGTAGGTCTTGACCAGGTTTGCACACACTGCAGTAGGGATTTTGGCCCACTCCTCCATACAGACCTTCTCCAGATCCTTCAGGTTTCGGGGCTGTCGCTGGGCAATACGGACTTTCAGCTCCCTCCAAAGATGTTCTATTGGGTTCAGGTCTGGAGACTGGCTAGGCCACTCCAGGACCTTGAGATGCTTCTTACGGAGCCACTCCTTAGTTGCCCTGGCTGTGTGTTTCGGGTCCTTGTCATGCTGGAAGACCCAGCCAAGACCCATCTTCAATGCTCTTACTGAGGGAAGGAGGTTGTTGGCCAAGATCTCGCGACACATGGCCCCATCCATCCTCCCCTCAATACGGTGCAGTCGTCCCGTCCCCTTTGCAGAAAAGCATCCCCAAAGAATGATGTTTCCACCTCCATGCTTCAAGGTTGTGATGGTGTTCTTGAGGTTGTACTCATCCTTCTTCTTCCTCCAAACTTGGCGAGTGGAGTTTAGACCAAAAAGCTCGATTTTTGTCTCATCAGACCACATGACCTTCTCCCATATCTCCTCTGGATCATCCAGATGTTCATTGGCAAACTTCTGACGGGCCTGGACATGCGCTGGCTTGAGCAGGGGGACCTTGCGTGCGCTGCAGGATTTTAATCCATGACGGCGTAGTGTGTTACTAATGGTTTTCTTTGAGACTGTGGTCCCAGCTCTCTTCAGGTCATTGACCAGGTCCTGCCATGTAGTTCTGGGCTGATCCCTCACCTTCCTCATGATCATTGATGCCCCACGAGGTGAGATCTTGAATGGCGCCCCAGACCGAGGTTGATTGACCGTCATCTTGAACTTCTTCCATTTTCTAATAATTGCGCCAACAGTTGTTGCCTTCTCACCAAGCTGCTTGCCTATTGTCCTGTAGCCCATCCCAGCCTTGTGCAGGTCTACAATTGTATCCCTGATGTCCTTACACAGCTCTCTGGTCTTGGCTATTGTGGAGAGGTTGGGGTCTGTTTGATTGAGTGTGTGGACATGTGTCTTTTATACAGGTAACGAGTTCAAACAGGTGCAGTTAATACAGGTAATGAGTGGAGAACAGGAGGGCTTCTTAAAGAAAAACTAACATGTCTGTGAGAGCCGGAATACTTACTGGTTGGTAGGTGATCAAATACTTATGTCATGCAATAAAATGCAAATTAATTACTTAAAAATCATACAATGTGATTTTCTGGATTTTTGTTTTAGATTCCGTCTCTCACAGTTGAAGTGTACCTATGATAAAAATTACAGACCTGCAAAAATCTGCAATGTATCAAATACTTGTTCTCCCCACTGTACTAGGGTTCTCCTCTGGCTTTGGGCTAATCCTCCAATGTCCTCAAATCCTAGCAATGCCCCTGACACAGGCTAGTGCACTTTGCAACAAATGGTTATGTATTTGTAATCTCTCGTGGATAGATGCATGTAACATAGGGTGGTATTGTAGCGACTGTCAACAGACTGATGGATGCGACGACTAAGGAGGAACTTTGTTGCAGTGCAGAGATTTTTTAGTCACTGAACATTTGGACAAATCACGATTAACAAAGTTTTCGGAACTTTAACATTTCGGAAAGGAAGGGAACATTTGGCCCATGCTTTGGCTGAGAGTTTTCGTTTAGGGGGTGGAGACTTCACTAGTCTCGTTAGCATCTTTTCTCATACATCTCCCCCAGAACCTAATTGAGCATCTGACGCAATTAGGCAAGATTTTAGTTCCGTTTTAGTTTTCCTGTTTCTCCAGGTCTGCACAACTAAAATGTGATTGATTGATTGATTGATTGTTGGATTGATTAATTAAATATTGACTTATAACAGACCCTCCTTTTCAGCTCTTCCCCTTCGCCTCTTCCTTGTGCTAACCCCTCAATCTGAGGACAGCCAGGCAGGCCATCAGTAACAAGCCAATGCTAAATGCTAGCTGACAGGACAGCAGCCAAAGCCTGGGCTCCCCGCATGTGCTAATCTGAGGGCTTTAACTAGAACACACAGCACTGAGAAAGAGAGCAGAGAGCAGGGCCGGCCAGCTTGATCTGCAACAAGACACAAATAGTCTGTCACACACACAGTCTTGTACAGCTAACCTTGTGGGGACACACAATTCAGTCCCATTCAAAATCCTATTTTCCTAACCCTAAACCTAACCCGTACTCTTACCCTTACCCTAACCTTAGCGCCTAACCCTAAAACTAACCCTAGCTCCTAACCCTTAACGTAATTCTAACCCTAACACTAAACCCCCTAGAAATAGCATTTTACCAAATGTTTGTTCGTTTACTATTCTTGTGGGGACTTCTGGTCCCCACAAGAATAGTTAAACACGTCCGCACAAATACTCAGTCACAGACACACTGATGCAAAACCATATTGAAAAACCCATACACACAGAGAGACAGAGAGACAGCGAGACAGAGAGAGAGAGAGAGAGAGACAGAGAGAGAGAGGGATTTTGTGAGGCCAGACTGGGAATCAGCAGGGAAACCATGACAACCAGCCTCGGCAACCAACCCAGCATTTCTCACA
Source organism: Coregonus clupeaformis (assembly GCF_020615455.1). Taxonomy (NCBI): domain Eukaryota; kingdom Metazoa; phylum Chordata; class Actinopteri; order Salmoniformes; family Salmonidae; genus Coregonus; species Coregonus clupeaformis. Next base: position 15,976,193 of record NC_059210.1, on the reverse strand, counting down.
GACCCAGACAGTAAGTCTTTTGAGGGTTAATATGTGTGTGGACATAGGGGTCTTAAAGGCATTAATGCCACTACTGAGTGCACAGACATTTAATATTGGATGTCCCCACTGCCAACATATACCAGCTACTAGGAACTAGCAGTGACTGGCACACAGACACACACAGAGAGAAATACCAGCAAGGACTGAAAACTGGTTTTTAATGGCACACACAAACACACAAAGAAATACCAGTAACTTCCTTACTGGCGGTCTCAAACACACAGATTGCGGGACTGTCACTCCTGCCATATTTTATTGGGGCAACAAAGTGTGCTCCTAAATAATTGTAGCAATTCATATTGCCAGAGAAAGGAAAGGCAAAACACTGTGACTGCCTCCCAAATGGCACCCTATTCCCTATTTAGCGCACAACTTTTCACCAGATCCCAGTGCACTCTTTAGGGAATCGGGTACCAATTGGGACACAGACAATGTATCTGTTTACCATTCTCTCTGCTGTGTCCAAAGACGGCTGCCGTAAAATTCCAAATAACATCAGGCGATAACTGAACAACAACACTCCACAGCACAGGGTGTGTGTGTGTGTGTGTGTGTGTGTTTTTTGTAGCTTCTTCTCGTTCTTTTCTTAGTCGCCTGGCTTTAGAAGAGGTGAGACGAACACAAGCTGTGGATGCGCTGAGTTAGGGCCCAAATAGAACACAATGGGGTAGACCGCGACCAAGCCTCCGAAACACACGCACAGACACACACGCACTCTGCACATGAAACACTGTGATTTCAAAGGACCCAAATATTTCAGACGTCATTGAAGATACTTGAATTGATGGGTTCTCAAATACACACACACACACAGACACACATTAACCCGCCTCCAACTCCTCCTATGACCTTCACCCAAAAGGATGGACATATTAAGAGGAAGGGAATAAGGGGGGAGGAGGGATAAAATAATAATGAAGAAAATGATCAATAAAGTGCCCTAAGTAATAACCTCCAATCCGCTAGTCAGTGGCGTCCCAAATGGCACCCTCTTCCCTATGTAGTGCACTGCCATTTGGGACACAGGCAGTCAGAACTGACGATCAAGACCACTTCACGCCCCAAGATTTTTCTACTTCTCTCCTCCTTTCCCCTCGATCTCCCTACTCCTCTTTCCCCATCACTAATCTGGGAGAATCATTGGCTACATACAATCACTCTAATCGATGCTATTCCGCAGAGACCTTGTCTGATTTAACACACCAATGGGTTGCTGTATGAATCCTGACTGAGAAAAGGGAGAGGGATGGAGGGAGGAACGGAGGGAGGGAGGGAAGAGGGTGTAACAGTCATTGACAGAGACCTTGCTTATATAATATCTGATGAAGTGGCAGACAGGGCGAGGGGGGCTCATTTACGGTCAGATTCACTGAGAAACATGCAGGGAGGCAAAAGCATGAGAGTTCAGGACAGGAGTGTGTGGTTGTGTGTGTGTGTGAAGCAGTACAGCAATGGCCTTGAGGTGACAAGCTAAAGGAGAGAGCAGGTCAGGGCTGTTTCTGTGTCTGTGCTCAAAGCCAAGGGCCTCATTCATAAACATTGCGTACGTACAAAATATGCCCCAAAACATGCGTGCACCACTTTTCACCCAAAGGTTGGCATTTATAAAAACCTACGCTTGAAGTGAGAATGTGCTTAGAACATGCGTACGCACAGTTCCTAGTGATTGAAGTATTGAATTGCAATTAAGGCAAAAGTAGCCTTGTGCAGGAATATATGATGACCCTTACTCATAAAAAAATCTGTAAGCTAAATATAATAACAAGATACAATTCCTCACCTTTTTTTGTCTGTGATGGCTTCATACTCACGAAATAGCCTATAGGTCTACAAAAGTTAGGATAGGCTACAATTTGTCCCATCTCTCATTTAATTGGACCCACTTCATAGTAGTAAATAGATACGCTTTTTCCAGTATTTTGCTCAATGCGATCTGATCCGAAGTGCAGTTTAACGGTAGAACAGACGGTTCACCTTTTCCATTTATGTTTGTAGGCTACGTCTGAATACTGTAATGTAAAATTTCTCAATTAGACCATTTCATATATAAATACATATATCATAACCATTCAATAATAAATTCCTCACCTTTTCTGGCTATGATGAGTTCATATCCCGAAGTAGTCATACAAGAAATGACCATGCACATCTCTCATTTAATTGGTCTCATTAGATTATAATGTAAATTTTTTGATCTATGCATCCAAAAGGGAGCGCGGTATATATCATACAGTATAATTTAACAGGTGAATAGACAGTTGATCTTTTGCATTGAAGCGTGTAGGCTACCACTGTAAGTAGGCCTAGGCTACTGTAGTTTAAAAAGAAATCAGAGTAGACAATGTCTCATAATTCACGGGCAGTGCAGCATATTTAGGTTCGGGAAAAAGTCAATGTAAAACATTATTGAATTCAAACGATCTGTTTACAGGTCCACAACAATTTGTAATTGTTTTTGTCTTTCAGAAATGGTCAGATACAGCAAATGTCAAAAGAAAACATTCTGCCAACACCTCCAAAGACATTTGATCAAGTTCACCATTGCTATTTCCTTTAGATACTGTCTTGGCCTAATTCCAACTTCCAAAGTATAGGCCTACAGCAAATAAGGGCATTATTGTCACCATAAAAAGGTGAATGATGGACGATTTTCAAGCTGCGTTATAATGCTAGTTCACACGCGCACAGTTTTACCACGTCTGATTTATAACGGGAAACATGCGTAAGTATGGCGTGCACCAAGTTTATAAATCTCAATATTTTTGTGTGTGCGCAGTGTTCTTGTTCTTGCACATGCATTATTTTCAGAAATGTCGCACGCAGATATTGTGTGTCAAATTCACGCAACAGTTAAAAATGACCAAGCCATGAGTTCGAAGGAATTGTCCATAGAGCTCCGAGACAGGATTGTGTCGAGGCATAGATCTGGGGAAGGGTACCAAAAAATGTCTGCAGCATTGAAGGTCCCCAAGAACACAGTGGCCTCCATCATTCTAAAATGGAAGAAGTTTGCAACCACCAAGACTCTTCCTAGAGCTGGGCGCTCGGCCAAACTGAGCAATCGGGGGAGAAGGGCCTTGGTCAGGGAGGTTACCCAGAACCCAATGGTCACTCTGACAGAGCTCAAGAGTTCCACTGTGGAGATTGGAGAACCTTCCAGAAGGACAACCATCTCTGCAGCACTCCACCAATCAAGCCTTTATGGTAGAGTGGCCAAACGGAAGCCACTCCACAGTAAAAGGCATGACAGCCCGCTTGGAGTTTGCCAAAAGACACCTAAAGGACTCTCAGACCATGAGAAACAATATTCTCTGGTCTGATGAAACCAAGATTGAACTTTTTGGCCTGAATCCCAAGCGTCACGTCTGGTGGAAACCTGGCACCATCCCTACGGTGAAGCATGGTGGTGGCAGCATCATGCTGTGGAAATGTTTTTGAGCAGCAGGTACTGGGAGACTAGTCAGGACCTAGGGAAAGATGAACGAAGCAAAGTACAGAGAGAACCTTGATGAAAACCTGCTCCAGAGCACTCAGGACCTCAGATTGGGGCGAAGGTTCAATTTCCAACAGGACAGCGACCCTAAACACACAGCCAAGACAATGCTGGAGTGGCTTCGGGACAATCTCTGAATGTCCTTGAGTGGCCCAGCCAGAGCCCGGACTTGAACCCGATCAAACATCTCTGGGGAGACCTGAAAATAGCTGTGCAGCGACACTCCCCATCCAACCTGACAGAGCTTGAGAGGATCTGCAGAGAAGAATGTGAGAAACTCCCCAAATACAGGTGTGCCAAGATTGTAACGTCATACCCAAGAAGACTCAAGGCTGTAATCTCTGCCAAAGGTGATTCAATAAAGTGCTGAGTAAAGGGTCTGAATACTTATGTAAATGTGAGATTTCTGTTTTATAAAAACCAGTTTTTGCTTTGTCATTATGGGTGATTGTGTGTAGATTGATGAGGGGGAAAAAAAACTTCTAATCCATTCTAGAACAAGGCTGTAACGTAACAAAATGTGGAAAAAGTAAAGGGGTCTGAATACTTTCCGAATGAACTGTATAGTCTTGTGAGTGTGCATAGAGAGAGTCAGTGCAAGATAGGGTCCTTGCAGATTGTCCGGGCAAATTTTTTATTAACTATTCAGCAGTCTTGTGGCTTGGAGGTAGAAGCTGTCTTGGAGCCTGTTGGTCTGAGAGCCGATGCTCCGATACTATTTGCCGGATGGTAGCAGAGTGAACAGTCTATTGCTTTGGCAATTTTTCTGACCTTCCTCTGAGACTTCCTGATATAGAAGTCCTGGATGGCAGAGAGCTCAGCCCCAGTGATGTACTGGGCTGTCCGCACCACCGTATGTAGCGTTTTGCGGTTGAGGGTGGTGCATTTGCCATACCAGAAAGCTCACCACACAAAGTTCAGAATAGTAGCCAGTCGTCCTCTCTACGAGCCCTCTGCCTTAGCACTGTATCCCTCCATCTCCCATTCCTCTCACACTTCAAGCGACTCCTCACATGATGTTCTCAAAGATCAGGAACTCGCAGCCAGGTGAAATAAAAATGTTGTACTGTGTCCAGATGCCTTTTTCAAACAAAAACCTTAGCCATCTAGCTAGCCAAGCCAAAAAGAGATGTCCAATCTGCAAATATATGGCTCAAAACCACCTGATATATATTCAACAAAAACTCATTGTTATCCAAAACAAAAATATTGTTTCCAGAATATGGGTCAACCTGTCAGCCACACACAGACACATACACACGCAACCCCCTCCCCCTGCCCTTACTTTTGGATTACTTTCCCCTTAAGAGGCATTAGAAGAAGACCAAAAATATCCATCAAACGCATTTGTTGTGTCATTATAGTGGTCTCTGACTCGCTCAGGTGGAACAAACTTAAACTTGCGCCTTTTTTCAATGCTGAATTTAATTTCATTGAGAAAACAGAAAGGTTTCATAAAAATACAAAAATCTCGCAAACATCCTTTCTGAATTTGAAAGTAATCCAATAAGTAGTCATCTTTGTTTTTTTAAGTATCCGTAATCTGATTACAATATTTATGCTGGTAACATAATCAGTTACTCCCCAACCCTGTCACCTATCTCCAGCCTTCAATCAATGTCAAATTAATGGTTTTATGTTGCCTCGTGCTGCTGTTTAGATAGTCAATATATTAGGGCTGTGACAATAGCATATTGAAATATGTTTTTACATGGTAATTCTTTTTTACACAAAACTCTTTAAAAACCTGCTGTATGTATAATATTGTGTGTTATAGCTTGGAAAATAAATAAATGTGACTTTGGATGACAACATAATGATGATTGTTTCCAACATAAGGGCTGTTTTCATAAAGAAGTTAAATCCGCTTCGTGTTTTGTTTCCTTGCCACGATACTAATGAGTATCGCGATACTGGTATCGTCCCGGCCCTACACTATACACCAAGTGTATGTGCGTGTTTGTGTGGGTAGGTTTTGTGGTAAGACTGAGTGAGTGAGTGAGTGAGTGAGTGAGTGAGTGAGTGAGTGAGTGAGTGAGTGAGTGAGTGAGTGAGTGAGTGAGTGAGAGTGAGAGAGAGAGAGAGAGAGAGAGAGAGAGAGAGCGAGTGGAAAACACATGAAGTGGCCAGGTGTCTTAAGTCTGACATAGACAACCGACAGACAGAAGTAGCTGGAACCTAGGCCAGCATCTCGCAGACATCGAACTACTCTAAGTGTTCTAATATTCTAAATATTACAGTGAAACATCAAACAGCTACCTTTGCCACACACTACCTTCTAAGACTGTTAACAAATGTTTGTGGCTAACACAAAACAAATATGTTAGCAAACGTTAGCGTTCACAAACGTTTTCCATTTTTGAATGCAACTCTGGTTACAGAGTGGTGTAGCTAATAAAGAACATTACACAACACAGACATACAGACAGTCTGAGAGACAATGGAGCTACAGATATGGTCAAGCAGGGGGAGAGAGCATGGAGGAGTTATTATGAAGCCTACAGAAACAATGTACCTACACACACACACACACTCATACATACATCCTGTGTGAACTTAAGTATGCTCCCTCTAATTCTCCCCTCACTCTCTCTCCCCCCTCCCGGAGGACCTGAGCCCTAGGACCATGCCTCAGGACTACCTGGCCTGATGACTCCTGGCTGTCCCCAGTCCACCTGGTCGTGTTGCTGATCCAGTTTCTGCTATTTTGCCTGTGGCAATGGAACCCTGACCTGTTCACCGGACGTGCTACCTTGTCCCGGACCTGCTGTTTTCGAACCCTCTCTCTTTCTCTTTCCCTCCCTCTGTCTCTCTACCGCACCTGCTGTCTCGACCTCTGAATGCTTGGCTATGAAAAGCCAACTGACATTTACTCCTGAGGTGCTGACCTGTTGCACCCTCTACAACCACTATGATTATTATTTGACCCTGCTGGTCATCTATGAACATTTGAACATCCTGAAGAACGATCTGGCCTTAATGACCATGTACTCTTATAATCTCCACCCGGCACAGCCATAAGAGGACTGGCCACCCCTCAGAGCCTGGTTCATCTCTAGGTCTCTTCCTAGGTTCCTGCCTTTCTAGGGAGTTTTTCATAGCCACCTTGCTTCTACATCTGCATTGCTTGCTATTTGGGGTTTTAGGCTGGGTTTCTGTATAAGCACTTTCTGATACAGTTGAAGTCGGAAGTTTACATACACTTAGGTTGGAGTCATTAAAACTTGTTTTTTAACCCCTCCACAAATGTCTTGTTAACAAACTATAGTTTTTGCTAGTCGGTTAGGACATCTACTTTGTACATGACACAAGTCATTTTTCCAACAATTGTTTACAGACAGATTATTTCACTTATAATTCACTGTATCACAATTCCAGTGGGTCAGAAGTTTACATACACTAAGTTGACTGTGCCTTTAAACAGCTTGGGAAATTCCAGAAAATGATGTCATGGCTTTAGAAGCTTCTGATAGGCTAATTGACATCATTTGAGTCAATTGGAGGTGTACCTGTGGATATATTTCAAGGCCTACCTTCAAACTCAGTGCCTCTTTGCTTGACATCATGGGAAAATCAAAAGAAATCAGCCAAGACCTCAGAAAAAAAATTGTACACCTCCACAAGTCTGGTTCATCCTTGGGAGCAACTTCCAAACGCCTGAAGGTACCACGTTCATCTGTACAAACAATAGTACGCAAGTATAAACACCATGGGACCACACAGCCGTCATACCGCTCAGGAAGGAGACGTGTTCTGTCTCCTAGAGATGAACGTACATTGGTGCGAAAAGTGCAAATCAATCCCAGAACAACAGCAAAGGACCTTGAGAAGATGCTGGAGGAAACAGGTAATAGTATCTATATTCACAGTGAAACGAGTCCTATAGCGACATAACCTGAAAGGCCGCTCAGCAAGGAAGAAGCCACTGCTCCAAAACCGCCTTAAAAAAGCCAGAAACTGCACATGAGGACAAAGATCGTACTTTTTGGAGAAATGTCCTCTTGTCTGATGAAACAAATATAGAACTGTTTGGCCAAAATGACCATTGTTATGTTTGGAGGAAAAAGGGGACGTTTGCAAGCCGAAGAACACCATCCCAACCGTGAAGCACGGGGGTGGCAGCATCATGCTGTGGTGGTGCTTTGCTGCAGGAGGGACTGGTGCACTTCACAAAATAGATGGCATCATGAGGAAGGAAAATAATGTAGATATATTGAAGCAACATCTCAAGACATCAGTCAGGAAGTTAAAGCTTGGTGGCAAATGGGTCTTCCAAATGGACAATTACCCCAAGCATACTTCCAAAGTTGTGGCAAAATGGCTTAAGGACAACAAAGTCAAGGTATTGGAGTGGCCATCACAAAGCCCTGACCTCATTCCTATAGAAAATGTGTGGGCAGAACTGAAAAAGCGTGTGCGAGCATGGAGGCCTACAAACCTGACTCAGTTACACCAGCTCGGTCAGGAGGAATGGGCCAAAATTCACCCAATTTATTGTGGGAAGCTTGTGGAAGGCTACCCGAAACATTTGACCCTAGATTAACAATTTAAAGGCAATGCTACCAAATACTAATTAAGTGTATGTAAACTTCTGACCCACTGGTGTCAAGGTGTGCTGTATGTGGAAGGTGCGGGAATCAGGCGCAGGACACAGAAGCTTCGTACAAAAGTCTTTAGTGATTAAATCCGAGCAAACGTGCCCGGAGACGAGCGATACGCACACAGGCGTAAACAAACAGGAAAAAATACATAAGCGCACAAAGTGCGAAAACCTCTCCTAAACACAAGGAGGGAAAACCAATACCGACACGTAGACAGGACGCTCAATAACACACAACACATGACTAACAAAACGAGAACTTATAGGACACATAATCAACGCTAACTAACCACAGGTGTACAACAATCAGACAAAAGCAAACGAACATAGAAACATACAACGGTGATAGCTAGTACTCCGGGGACGACGACCGCCGAAACCTGCCCGAGCAAGGAGGAGGAGCAGCCTCGGCAGATTCCGTGACAACTGGGAATGTGATGAAAGAAATAAAAGCTTAAATAAATCTCTCTCTACTATTATTCTGACATTTCACATTCTTAAACTAAAGTGGTGATCCTAATTGACCTAAGACAGGGACTTTTTACTAGGATTAAATGTCAGGAATTGTGAAAAACTGAGTTGAAATGTATTTGGCTAAGTTGTATGTAAACTTCCGACTTCAACTGTATCTGCTGATGTAAAAATGGCTTTATAAACACATTTGATTGAGTTGATTGACATGGAGACACACTTTCTCTATCTCTCTCTAACACACATACACACACGCACACACACAGGAGTGCAGATCACGGTCACAATGGCCCTAGGTAGGGCGGTGACTGTATTACCGCCACACCGGCAGTCATTAGTCATGACCGCTGTAAAATTTCATGTGACCGTTGAGTCACGGTAATCTCATCCTATGCGCTCTGCAGAAGAATGCCGCTGATGTGTTGGTAGTACCCAACTCGCTAACGACCGTCAGGTCGCTAATGGCCTGGTACTCAGCCCTCTATTGTCCCACTAATCACTCTGACATCAATGCAAATGCATTCGAAAATATCATCTAACACTTATCATCAAAACAGTATCACGCTTTTAACGCTCACCGTTCAGCTACATTGTTTGACCTCACTGTGATCAATTTGAAGAAAGAAGTTCAACAACAAGTTGAAATTGAGTGGAAAACATGGTTGTTGTGGATCTTGTTTCAAAGCCAAACACAACGAAATGGACAGGGCTTTCTAAGGTGATGATCAATTCAAAGCATTTGAGACGTTGCATTTACACATACGCATATTAGAGCTTATGCTCAGCTGGTAGAGCACGGTGCTTGTAACGCCAAGGTAGTGGGTTCGATCCCCGGGACCACCCATACACAAAAATGTATGCACGCATGACTGTAAGTCGCTTTGGATAAAAGCGTCTGCTAAATGGCATATTATTATTATATTATTATATACTGTATGAGCCCAAGCCCAAATTAAAATAATGATTGTGCCGTTATAAAATGCATAGCCTAATAGCCTACCGCATATACGCACAACAAAAACACATAAAACAGTTTTTTTTAAAGATGCTTTTGTACGGAATTGGTCTAGCCTATACTCAGAAATTAAACAAACTCTAGTCATTTCCTTAGAGTGTGGACTGTATTATTATGCATACTGGATGGAATGGTTACCTTATGTTACGCTCCAAACTTTCTATCTATGAGTCTGTGAAAGAACGTATAGGCCTATTGTGGGGTGGCAGGTAGCCTAGCGGTTAAGAGCGTTGGGCCAGTAACCTAAAAGTCGCTAGTTTGAACCCCAGAGCCGACTAGGTGAACAATCTGTCGAGTGCCCTTGAGCAAGGCACTCAACCCTAATTGCTCCTGTAAGTCGCTCTGGATAAGAGCGTCTGCTAAATTACTAAAATGTCAATTGTATTGTGCAGGGCAGCTTACAGAGTATAGTTAACCTACAATTCTAGACGATATGTATTTGATTTTGAATAGCCTAGTAATAAGGCTTTTTTAAATATTATTATAATTAATAGTCCGACACATTACCTTTAGCTACAGAATATCTCACTACTGTACCTTTCCAGCGCACAGAGAGAGAAGCTGTCAACAGTTTAATGAAATATGTTGTCGTGAAAATGTTCCCGAACAGATTTCACTTGGTTTCACAAATTAAGCACTGGGTAACTGCAGGAAAAGGGTTGGAGACCCCATGGCATACAGAGTTTGGGCGGAATATCACCTGTGCGCAGCGAGAGGCTGCTCCTCAAATGGTGGTTGACGCGTGGAGTGAAATAAGACCCAACATTTCTATATGCAATCCCGTGTGAAAGCAGAGTTTTAATGGTTGCCACAAAAAGAGAAGGATCTCAGCTTTCTACTGCTAATATATTTCTCAGCTGCTAATATTAAGCACATTGCTCTGCTGTGAAACCGGACTAGCCTACCCGGCATGATTGAAAAAGGAACCATGGGAAAGCGCAGCCTCCATTCGCTATTCGAGTGCTTAAGGATTACTTTTTTCTCCTGCCCAGTTGATAATGGCACATTCTAAATTAAAACTAATTTCACATACACTATATATACAAAAGTATGTGGACATCAAATTAGTGGATTCAGCTATTTCAGCTACACCCATTGCTGACAGGTGTGTAAAATCGAGCACACTGCCATGCAATCTCCATAGACAAACATTGTCAGTAGAATAGCCTTACTGAAGAGATGTGACTTTCAATGTGGCACCGTCATAGGATGCCACCTTTCCAACAAGTTAGTTCGTCAAATTTCTGCCATGCTAGAACTGCCCCGGTCAACTGTAAGTGCAGTTATTGTGAAGTGGAAATGTCTAGGAGCAACAACGGCTCAGCCAAGAAGTGGTAGACAACACAAGCTCATAGAACAGGAACACTGAGTGCTGAAGCACGTAGCGCGTAAAAATTCACTGTCCTCGGTTGCAACACTGATGTTGCCTCTGGAAGCAACATCAGCACAATACCTGTTTGTCAGGAGATTCATGAAATGGGTTTCCATGGCTGAGCAGCCGCACACAAGCCTAAGATCACAATGCGCAATGCCAAGCGTCGGCTGGAGTAATGTAAAGCTCGCCACCATTGGACTCAGTGGAAACGCGTTCTCTGGAGAGATGAATCACGCTTCACCATCTGGCAGTCCGACGGACTAATCTGAGTTTGGCGGACTGCCAGGAGAACGCTACCTGCCCGAACGCATAGTGCCCAACTGTAAAGTTTAGTGGAGGAAGAATAATGGTCTTGGGCAGTTTTTCATGGTTCTGGATAGGCCCCTTAGTTCCAATGAAGGGAAATCTTAACGCTATAGCATACAATGACATGCTAGATGATTATGTGCTTCCAATTTTGTGGCAACAGTTTGGAAGAGGCCCTTTGCTGTTTCAGCATGACAATGCCCCCGTGCACAAAGCGAGGTCCATACAGAAATGGTTTGTCGAGATCGGTGTAGAAGAACTTGACTGGCCTGCACAGAGCCCTGACCTCAACCCCATCAAACACCTTTGGGATGAATTGGAACACTGACTGCAAACCAGGCCTAATCGCCCAACATCAGTGCCCGACCTCACTAACGCTCTTGTGGCTGAATGGAAGCAAGTCCCCGCAGCAATGTTCCAACATCTAGTGGAAAGCCTTCCCAGAAGAGTGGAGGCTGTTATAGCAGCAAAGGGGGGACCAACTCCATATTAATGCCCATGATTTTGGAATGAGATGTTCGACGAGCAGGTGTCCACATACTTTTGGTAATGTAGTGTATTAGTAAAGACAAGATTAAATTGAGAATAATCTGATGGGTGCAAATATTCTCACTTGATGAGAGAACAGTGTGTGCAGCCAGAGGCAAGGAACAGAGTGCAAGCTTTTTTTGCGACTTTTTCAATCATCAAGTTACATCATGCAGCCCATAGGCCTATATGTTTTGATTTCTAAGAGATTCTAAGGTTTGTATCATTCACAACTAAAGTTGCCATATAACTCTAATTCTAGCATATAGGACCTGCTTCAAATTATCACTTTTACGCTCAACATAGCCACTTTACATGCGTACAGCGCTCGGGAACAGGAAAAATATCATTTCTATTTTATTCATCTCAGTTCAATTATATTCTTCTTACTATAAAATCATATAATATAAAATAATGGCACATAATACATAAGCATATCTTGTCTGCTAAATGAACTAGCCTTCAGCATAGGCTGTCATTGGCATGACGCATTGCCAGATAACATACACTAGGCCGACTCAGAATAAGCTATTCTGTTCTTCTGGAAATTTATTTTCTTGATATAATGCTTCTTTAGACCGGCCTAAAATAAATAATGGATTTATTATGATGGTGTATATTACATTAATTTATTATACTTTTTCTTTTTAAGTAGATGTTCCAATGGCATGCATCAGCGGCTTCTATGCGTGGAGGCCTGGAGATGTTAAATGTGTTTATGTTAATTAACAGTCAACTACCATGAGACCGGAAGTAATTTGCATGACAGTCACAAGCTGACAAAATTTCATGACCGCCACAGCCCTAGCCCTAGATTCCACCATGGTTCCGGCACTCGAGCACGACAACTGTATCAGTGGCTTCAAAATGGCTTCCATGATTCTGTGGATTCAGCCCCAATCAGGACCCAGCCATGCAGGAAGTCAGCATATATGGATCCTTCAGGCCCCAGTGCACACCTTACAAAGGCAGGGAGAATAGAGTCTGGAGAAACCAGAAAGGCTACAGCCGGAATGGCTCTGGTACTCAGGACACAGAAAAGCAATACACCTGGAGGAGGACCCTCATGTCTACATGGAGGGCTGGTAAAGAAAGAGAAAGAAAAATTGAGAGAGATGAAGAGAAAAGAGGAGAGAAAGAGAGAGAGAGAGAAAGAGAGAGAGAGAGAGAGAGAGAGAGAGAGAGAGAGAGAGAGAGAGAGAGAGAGAGAGAGAGAGAGAGAGAGAGAGAGAGAGAGAGAGAGAGAGAGAGAGAGAGAGAGAGAGAGAGAGAGAGAAAGAAAGAAAGAAAGAGAGAGAGAGAGAGAGAGAGAGAGAGAGAAAGAAAGAAAGAAAGAAAGAAAGAAAGAAAGAAAGAAAGAAAGAAAGAAAGAAAGAAAGAAAGAAAGAAAGAAAGAAAGAAAGAAAGAAAGAAAGAAAGAAAGAAAGAAAGAAAGAAAGAAAGAAAGAAAGAAAGAAAAAGAAAGAAAGAAAGAGAGAGCGAGAGCGAGAGAGAGAGAGAGAGAGAGAGAGAGAGAGAGAGAGAAAAAACTGAGGAAAAGAGTGACAGGGAAAGTGGGAGAGAGTGATCTATGATCTCTTGTAGAGCGGTGTCATGGGTGTAGCTGTGTATCAATGTACTAGTTTAGTGGTGTATTATTGTAGCCAATGTATCAGCGTGTTTGGTGTAGCAGTATAGCAGTGTACTGTAGCTAAGCTTGTAGCAGCCTTGGTCCCCTGTGTACCATGTGAGTGCGTGAGTGAGAGCTGAGGGGACTTTGGCTGTGCAGGGGATTAGGCCAGGAAGCAGAGCTAGAGCAGTGTGAGTGTGTGTGTGTGCGTGTGACCAGCCCTAATCACTTAATGAACAGGAACCAGCTCCATGGCTCAGTGCAGGCCGGCAAGACACCATAGGCCTCCCATCCGCTCTCTCTTCTATTAATACCAACCCCTCACAGCTTGGCTGGGAGAGTCACCAGAGACAAGCTCATTGGCTGAACGCAACCGTCAATCTCACCAAAGACAAGTTCATTGGCTAAACACAACCGTCAATCTCACCAGAGACAAAATCACTGAACAATCAGTCACCAATCAGAGCCTGGGACAATCACCAAAGTCCAACCCATTGGTCAAATCCTGTCGCTATTCTCACCAGAGACCCGACAATCCCATTGGACAGAAACGGTCACCTTCCTCATCAAAAACAATACCATTGGCTGAACCCAGCCGCCAATCCAGTCCAGTGAGCATTTCCCGAGAGAGGAGACAGATTAACGAGGGGTTAAATGGAGCAACAGCACACTATCATTTATCTGAATGGGCTAACACACCACACGCTAACCACACACCATCATACACACACATGGTCCTGCTGCAAACATGCAACGCATGCATGCGTGCAAAGTTACACACACATAGAATGCAAGTACTGTATGCATACACATAGACAGAAACACAGACATGTGCACAGACAGACACACAGCATGGAAATGCTGAAATGCACACTCTCTCTCTCTCTCTCTCTCTCTCTCTCTCTCTTTATGTTTACACCCAGCAGACCACTGCTACATAGTTGGTTACCATTATTCTGTATAAACACAAAGTAAACCTGCCTAGCACCTTACTTTGATGACTTGGATGTATATGATTCAATATAAACTCAATATCAACACAGGGTGGACAGTAGGAGTCATGTCAAGATGTTAAAAGTGCAGGTCACACACGCGCACACACATACACACAAATACCAAATAGGCACGCATGCACGCACGCGCGCACACACACACACACACACACACACACATAAACACTTACACTGTGAGAGAGTAGCTTCATATCCACAAGTACAGTAGTAGAATCAAACTGCATAAGACAAGACAATCACCATTACATATTTGATAACCATCAAACAGAAGCTTAGAATATGAGATAAGATAACCCACGTCCCACTGACATATCATCTGCAATATCAAATCTACCAAAATGCTGAAATAAAATAAGTCTTATCATTCTTACATCTGAAGAGTCCAAAGTGAATATTACTTGACTCTTTTTTAAGAAAGGGGCATCCATCCATCCATCCATATACATAGACTACGGTGTAGGGTATAGTTGGCCCTATACGCTGGTCTTGGGTCAGTTTTGCATTTCCCCCTCTAATGGTAAAGATGATGAATGGGTGGGTCGAAGCTGATCCTAGATCTGTACATAGGGGAAACTTAACCCAGGAGCCATAGCATACAGTATCAAGCGTCACAGCAGGACCAGCTGGCCTGGGTAGGAGAAGTGACGCCTATTGTGGCCGCTTTAGACAACAGATGGACAGAGAAAATCTCTCTCTCCTTTTTGGGGCAGCGCACAGAGGGTGTTGCATCACTCTCCTCCTCTCATCTCTGCCGGGTAGGGTCTGCGCCTGCCTTTGGGTCTGTCCCCAGCACTACGCTGCTGTAGCAACAGTCACTGACTGCAAAGGACTCTAGCAAACATCCATAGCTACAGTAGGCTTAACCTGATGATATAAGTGTATTTCAATGTGACAATAAAACAGAAGCCTTGGTAAAACAAGGAGGCTGCTGGTCATTTATGTAAATCTCTGCTAAATAGACCACCAAAATAGATCATTAAGGCTATGCAGCAGTCTATGACAGGTATAGCCTATACAGACTCAAACTAATGCGTTCTTATATGATCCTTTAACATGCCCGGTGTATAGCCTTGATATCCACTCCTATTTGACAACGGAATATAGCCCTTAAAATAAACCGTTGAACAGTTTGCCTTCTTCTGAGACCAATCCTATACGCTAGGCATTCTATGGGAGAGCTCACCATGGACAAATACACAGCCGGGAGAAACGTTGCGTTGCCTACTAAGAATAGATCAAGGTATCAAGGCAGATCAGGATTAGTTCTGCGTTGTGTGCTCAAATCACAGGACACACTGTGAGGCAATAAGGCGCACAAGGAGGGAGCAGGGAACAAGTTCGTTTTCCTCACACAAACACACACACATTTTCGCTGTGCGGAGACTGGAAACACCCAATCTCGACCAGGGATTCACAGAGAGAACACATATCAACTGAGCAGCCACCATCATTATCACCCAAATCCCCTCTCCTATCCCGCACACTGTTCCAGCACAATCGTGTGAGCAGCACAACTCCCAAAAACAAACACCCAAATTCGTTTAATATGGGGGCAGAGAATTGTCCACAAACACAATAAACCACACTCAATCATCAGCTTTGTCAACCCAGCAGGCGAAATTAACTCACTGCAGAGAGCGGTCCGATAGCCCAGCCTATACCACGATTATGCAATTAGTGAAGGCGAGAGAGGTGGATGCGGTTAGGTTATGAGAAAGCTCAACCAACCTGTCTGTCCTTTGCCGAGCGTCTTTTCCAAGCGATACGGTCCCACGTAATTGGCATGTTGAGCAGCACTGTTGTCTTTCCCAGACGATGACATTGTGATTGGCGAAAAAAAAAACACTTTACAAATTAGCGCAGTTGCAGTTATTCCGAGAATAACACAATCCTCTTGGATCTTGGCAGGTCCAGCCGTTCTTTTACTCCACAAACCCGCTTGCCTATCTTCCCGTCTCTCTCTAGCTCTGCTCTCACTAGGACTCTCTCTCTCTCTCGCTGTTTGGGTACGTAGGATTCTCACTACCCCTCTCCTCTCGGTTTGCTGCAGATGAACCGAGAGTGCTTTAGCCTAGGATCCGAATATCATTGTTGGTTGAGCCTGCAGTGCACGTGTTCGCCTGTCGGGATGCTGTAGAGGCGGTTGGAACACACTTGCTGAAAGTGCAGCCAGGGAAGGTCCGCAGCATTTAAGAATGATTGACAGGGAATCCGAACAAACACGTAGCTCGAAAACCCTGCCGCACCACCCACCTTGTTGCTGGAGCAACTTCTATTTGCAAAAATAGTTGCAGACATTTAATGAAATCTCAGGGTAACACATTTTTCCCCCACAGTTTTCACTTCAGAGTCTCAGACTCTCAGACCAGTATTCCTCTGAAAATGTAAATCAATTAATCGTACTGTAGGCTACATTCTAAGTTTCTGTTGTGTGGTATTGTCAATGTTTTCCAATATCTGAAAAAGTGTACTAAGCCTGGGCCTATAGGTGCTATTCAATGTAATAAATCTACTACCACAGTACCAGCATTGCCATTCAGTTTGAATTTAATTTACCACCCACCATTCCCACATCCCATGAAAATGTACCTCAATGAAGCAGCAGGGTCCTCCTTTAAAAAAAATATAGCCTTGTTCAGGTGGGAATGGTGTTGTCTGTGTTTGTGTGTTAGCCCTGGGTTTCATTTCACAACCCACTGGTCTGAGACCTGTGACTGTGACCTGGTCCTGTGTTGGCCCGACACCCTGAGAGGTACAGGTGTCAGGGGACGCCTTTCC
This sequence comes from Coregonus clupeaformis, assembly GCF_020615455.1. Lineage (NCBI taxonomy): Eukaryota > Metazoa > Chordata > Actinopteri > Salmoniformes > Salmonidae > Coregonus > Coregonus clupeaformis. The sequence goes on along the minus strand of NC_059210.1, from coordinate 15,958,963 downwards.
AATGTCAGGCTTTTCAAGTGTGACAGCACATGCATACACACACAGACACACATATGCACAAGCACAAGCACACACAGAACAGCATCGGATATTAGGGGTGATAAAGGCCATAAATGAACTGAAGGGGGCGACTGAACGCCTAACTAACATCTTGTTGAATGTGTGAACGCCTGAACACAGAATATTTTTGGAATGCGTGAACGTGTGATATATATATATATATATATATATATATATATATATATATATATATATATACAGTACCAGTCAAAAGTTTGGACACACCTAGTCATTCAAGGAATATTCTTTATTTGTACTATTTTCTACCTTGTAGAATAATAGTGAAGACATCAAAACTGTGAAATAACACACATGGAATCATGTAGTAACCAAAAAAGTGTTTAAAAAACCACTCCATCCCTTTCCTTCTTGGTAAAATAGCCCTTACACAGCCTGGAGGTGTGTTGGGTCCTTGTCCTATTGAACAACAAATGATAGTCCAACTAAGCCCAAACCAGATGGGATGGCATATCGCTGCAGAATGCTGTGGTAGCCATGCTGGAAAAAGTCCAGTGTTTTATTTGCAACTCTGCCTAGGTCAGCATCCCGGAGTCGCCTCTTCACTGTTGACGTTGAGACTGGTGTTTTGCGGGTACTATTTAATGAAGCTGCCAGTTGAGGTGCTGTGAGGCATCTGTTTCTCAAACTAGACACTCTAATGTATTTGTCCTCTTGCTCAGTTGTGCACCAGGGCCTCCCACTCCTCTTTCTATTCTGGTTAGAGCCAGTTTGCGCTGTTCTGTGAAGGGAGTAGTACACAGCGTAGTACGAGATCTTCCGTTTCTTGGCAATTTCTCGCATGGAATAGCCTTCATTTCTCAGAACAAGAATAGACTGACGAGTTTCAGAAGAAAGTTCTTTGTTTCTGGCCATTTTGATCCTGTAATCGAACCTACAATTGCTGATGCTCCAGATTCTCAACTAGTCCAGTTTTATTGATTCTTTAATCAGCACAACAGTTTTCAGCTGTGCTAACATAATTGCAAAAGGGTTTTCTAACGATCAATTAGCCTTTTAAAATGATAAACTTGGATTAGCAAACACAACGTGCCATTGGAACACAGGACTGATGGTTGATGAATATGGGCCTCTGTACGCCTATGTAGATATTCCATTAAAAATCAGCCATTTCCAGCTACAATAGCCATTTACAACATTAACAATGTCTACACTGTATTTCTGATCAATTTTATGTTATTTTTATGGACAAAAAAATTGCTTTTCTTTCAAAAACAAGGACATTTCTAAGTGACCCAAAACATTTGAACGGTAGTATATATATATATATATCAAACAATCACACGTTCACACATTCACATTTTTCTTCTGCGTTCATGCGTTCACACGTTCAATTTCATTACATTTATTGAAAAAAATGAGAAGTCCGTCCAATACATCGAGCCGCAGCCTAGAACTGGATGACCTGGCCCTTTCTAATCTTGTCACTTCCCAGCTCAAAGTGTGACTATTGAATGCATGTCTAATGCCTGCATGACCTGTGAAAGTCTGATTAATTCAGTTCCTAACAGTTGCGTTAATATAATTCACTCCAGAATATAATAGCCACTGTACTAACAGGACCACTGCACTTTCTATCATCTGTCAAGGTGGGGGTTATAATGCCTTTAAATAAACACGGCACATTAACCACACTATAACATTGTTCATTGTGTCTACATTAGGTAGGTTAAATGTTAAAAAGCCATTGACCTGTCAATGCTTTCATTTTATGCTATTACATATGCTTTAAAGCAGGAACATATAGCAATATTCCATCAGATTTGTGAGTTGAAACATGTTTGAATCTTTGCCATTCTTGGTGTCTTCACAGATTTAAACATTTTTATGTTATTACATATATGTCAGTGTATTGATTGTACAGATGAGGCTGAGAAGACAATGGCTTCCGAGAGGTACAAATAAAATTAAATAAAATAAAATTGTATTTGTCACATACACGTGTTTAGCAGATGTTATTGTAGTGAAATGCTTGTGCTAGCTCCGACATTGCAGTATTATCTAACAAGTAATATCTAACAATTTCACAACAAATACCCAATACACACAAATCTAGTAAGGAATGGAATTTAAGAATATATACATATATGAACAAGCAATGACAGAGCGGCATGGAATAAGATACAGTAGAATATTATAGAATAGAATACAGTCTATACATATGAGATGAGTAGTGCAAGATATGTAAACATTATTAAAGTGCCCAGTGATTTCAATAGGCAGCAGCAGCCACTAATGTGCTAGTGATGGCTATTTAACAGTCTGAATGCATTGAGATAGAAGCTGTTTTTCATTCTCTTTCTCCCAGCTTTGATGCACCTGTACTGACCTCGCCTTCTGAATGATAGCGGGGTGAACAGTGAGTGGCTCGGGTGGTTGATGTCCTTGATGATCTTTTTGGCCTTCCTGTGACATCGGGTGCTGTAGGTGTCTTGGAGGGCGGGTAGTTTGCCCCTGGTAATGCGTTCGGCAGACCGCACCACCCTCTGGAGAGCCCTGCGGTTGTGGGCGGTGCAGTTGCCGTACCAGGCAGTGATACAGCCCGACAGGATGCTCTCAATTGTGCATCTGTAAAAGTTTGTGAAGGTGCCAGGCCAAATTTCTTCAGCCTCCTGAGGTTGAAGAGGCTCTGTTGCTCCTTCTTCACCACACTCTCTGCGTGGGTGGACCATTTCATTTTGTCAGTGATGTGTACGCAAAGGTACTTGAAGCTTTCCACCTTCTCCACTGCGGTCCCGTCGATGTGGATGGGGGGGTGCACCCTCTGCTGTTTCCTGAAGTCCACGATCATCTCCTTTGTTTTGTTGATGTTGAGTGAGAGGTTATTTTCCTGGCGCCACACTCCCAGAGCCCTCACCTCCTCTCTGTAGGTGGTCTCATCATTGCTGGTAATCAAGCCTACTAATGTTGTGTCGTCTTGATGATTGAGTTGGAGGCGTGCTTGGCCACGCAGTCATGGGTGAACAGGGAGTACAGGAGGGGGCTGAGCATGCACCCTTGTGGGGCCACAGTGTTGCGGATCAGCGAAATGGAGATTCACCACCTGGGGGCGGCCCGTCAGGAAGTCCAGGACCCTGTTGCACAGGGCGGGGTTCAGACCCAGGGCCTCAAGCTTAATGATGAGCTTGGAGGGTACTATGGTGTTGAATGCTGAGCTATAGTCAATGAACAGCATTCTTACATAGGTATTCCTCTTGTCCAGATGGGATAGGGCAGTGTGCAGTGTGATGGCGATTGCATCGTCTGTGGATCTATTGGGGCGGTAAGCAAATTGAAGTGGGTCTAGGGTGACAGGTAAGGTAGAGGTGATATGATCCTTGACTAGTCTCTCAAAGCACTTCATGATGACAGAGGTGAGTGCTATGGGGCGATAGTCATTTAGTTCAGTTACCTTTGCTTTCTTGGGTACAGGAACAATGGTGGCCATCTTGAAGCATGTGGGAACAGCAGACTGGGAAAGGGAGAGATTGAATATGTCCGTAAACACACCAGCCAGCTGGTCTGCGCATGCTCTGAGGACGCGGCTAGGGATGCCATCTGGGCCGGCAGCCTTGCGGGGGTTAACATGCTTAAATGTCTTACTCACGTCGGCCACAGAGAAGGAGAGGCCACAGTCCTTGGTAGTGGGCCTCATCGGTGGCACTGTGTTATCCTCAAAGCGGGCGAAGAAGGTGTTTAGCTTGTCTGGAAGCGAGACGTCGGTGTCGGCGACGTGGCTGGTTTTCCTTTTGTAGTCCGTGATTGTTTGTAGACCCTGCCACATACGTCTCGTGTCTGAGCCGTTGAATTGCGACTCTATACTGATGTTTTGCCTTGCGGAGTGAGTAGCTACACTGTTTGTATTCTGCCATATTCCCAGTCACCTTACCATGGTTAAATGCGGTCGTTCGCGCTTTCAGTTTTGCACGAATGCTGCCATCTATCCACGGTTTCTGATTAGTGTAGGTTTTAATAGTCACAGTTGGCAGAACATCACCTATACACTTCCTGATAAACTCAGTCACCGTTTCAGTGTATTTGTCGAAATTATTTTTTGCAAACTACCCGGAACATATCCCAGTCCGCGTGATCAAAACAATCTTGAAATGTGGATTCCGATTGGTCAGATGAGCATTGAATAGTCCTTAGCACGGGTACTTCCTGTTTTAGTTTCTGCCTGTAGGAAGGGAGGAGCAAAATGGAGTCGTGGTCAGATTTGCCGAAAGGAGGGCAGGGGAGGCCCTTACAACCATCCCGGAAGTTCGAATAGCAATGGCTAAGGATTTTAGCAGCGCGAGTACAACAGTCGATATATTGATAGAACTTCGGCAGCCTAGTCCTCAAATTTGCTTTGATAAAATCCCTGCCTACAATAAATGCAGCCTCAGGATATGTGGTTCCCAGTTTGCATAAAGTCCAGTGAAGTTCTTTGAGGGCCGTCGTGGTACCGGCTTGAAGGGGGATATACACGGCCGTGACTATAATCAAAGAAAATTATCTTGGGAGATAATACGGTCGGCATTTGATTGTGAGGTATTCTAGGTCGGGTGAACAGAAGGACTTGAGTTCCTGTATTTTACTACAATTACACCATGAGTCGTTAATCATGAAACACACACCTCCGCCCTTCTGAGAGATATTTATTCCTGTCTGTGCGATGAACTGAGAACCCAAATGGCTGGACCGATTTCGACAGAATATCCCCAGAGAGCCATGTTTCCGTGAAACAAAGTATGTTACAGGCCTTGATATCTCTCTGGAAAGAAATCCTTGCCCGGAGCTCATCGAGTTTGTTAACCAGAGACTGAACATTAGCGAGTAGTATACTTGCAAGCGGTGGGTGGTGTGCGCACCTCCTAAGTCGAACCAGCAGGCCGCTCCGAGTGCCTCTCCTCCGCCGGCGATGTTTTGGGTCAGCCGTTGGAATCAGTTAAATTGCCCTGGGGAGAGCAAACAAAGGATATTGTCACGGTTTCGGCCGAGGCTGCTCCTTCTCCTTGTTCGGGCAGGCTTCGGCGGTCGTCGTCTCCAGAGTACTAGCTGCCACCGTTCTATGTTTCGATCTTTGATTGGTTTTGTCTGTTTTGTTACACCTGTTCCTTGTTAGTGTTCATTATGCATCCTATAAGTTCTCTTGCGTTTTGTCATGTGTTGTGTGTAATTGTTCGTTGTCACTGTGGTATGCTAGTTCATTTTTGTCTCTCTGTTCGGTGTAGTAGAGAGCTCCGCACTTTTGTGCCTTTGTATGTACTTTACCGGTGTGCGTAAAGTTCGCTTGCTGCCAGGTTGTATGTAGCCGTGTTTGGCTTGTTCTTTTTGTCTTCACTAAAGACGTCAGTACGAAGCCTCTGTGTGTCCTGCGCTTGATTCCACACCACTTCTACACTCAACTGTGACAGAATTACACACCTTTACTATGGAATCAGCAGGAGCAGCCGCACCTACCGAGATTATTGAGGAGCGCCTTCGTGGACAGGAGGACAGGATCAACCAGAGCGGGCACGCTCTGGATAGGGTGATGAACACCCTCCATTGATGGGAGGCCAGCAGGGTACCCACGCCCCCACCTACCACACCATCACCATCGGTCAGTCCACCTGTCCAACTTCCGGAACCCAGTGGGATTCGGCTCTCGCTCCCGAGGGCGTACGACGGCACCGCGGCCGGGTGTCAGGGTTTCCTGTTGCAAATCGAACTCTACCTCGCCACCGTACACCCGGTGCCCTCGGGACACGAGAGCGTTTCCGCCCTCATCTCCTGTCTCACTGGCAAGGCGTTGGAGTGGGCCAACGCCGAATGGAGGGGATAGACGCTGCAACGATCACCTATGCGGAGTTCTCCCGCCGCTTCCGGGCAGTGTTCGACCATCCACCTGAGGGGAAGGCGGCGGGGGATCGTCTATTCTACCTCCGGCAGGGGATGAGGAGCGCTCAAGAGTTTGCACTGGAGTTCCGGACTCTAGCGGCAGATGCAGGGTGGAATGAGCGGGCCCTCATAGATCACTTCCGCTGCAGCCTCAGGGAGGACGTCCGTAGAGAGTTGGCGTGCAGGGACACCACTCTTTCGTTTGACCAATTGGTTGACATGGCCATTCGGCTAGACACCCTGCTCGCTGGTGTCCTGGGTGGGGGTCGCCCATTCCACCCTCCAGCACCTCCGAGCCGAGTCCTATGGAGCTCGGGGGTGCTGGCGCTAGAGAACGGAGGAGAAGGAGCCCGAGGGTGGCCGTCCCCTGCACCAACTGTGGCCGTGGAGGGCACATCGCGGCTAGGTGCTGGGGAGGGTCTCCTGGAGGAAGAGACAGCAGGCCACACATTGGGGAGTCCTCCCAGGTGAGTAGGCGCCCCACTTACCCAGAGCTTTCTGTCGTGCACATAACCATACCTGTTTGTTTTCCACAGGTTGCACCTCGTTCCCAGCATAAGGCGCTAGTAGATTCAGGCGCAGCTGGGAATTTTGTAGATCGTACATTTTGTATAGAGTTAGGGATCCCTCTCCTACCGGTTAATAATCCCTTCCCTGTACATGCCCTAGATAGCCGTCCGTTAGGATCCGGGTTGATCAGGGAGGTCACAGTGCCACTTAGGATGGAGACGCAGGGGGGTCATGAGGAGACGATTCAGCTATACCTGATTGACTCTCCTGCGTATCCGGTGGTGCTGGGGCTTCCCTGGTTGATTACTCACGATCCTACCATTTCGTGGCGAGAGAAGGCTCTTAAGGGGTGGTCTGCCCAGTGTGTGGGGCTATGTCTGGGTGTTTCCGTAGAGGGCGACCTCGGTGGAGAGTCCAAACCAAATGCCCGCAATGCATGTTCCCCCCGAGTATGAGGATTTAGCACTCGTGTTTAGCAAGGCGAGGGCGGCACGATTGCCACCTCATAGACGGGGGGATTGTGCGATAGACCTCCAGGCAGGAGCTGCGCTCCCACGGAGCCATGTGTATCCTTTGTCACAAGAGGAGAAGAGGGCAATGGAGACATACATTGCCGAGTCTCTGAGACAGGGATACATACGGCCCTCCACTTCCCCTGCGTCCTCGAGCTTCTTTTTTTGTGAAGAAAAAAGATGGAGGTTTGCGCCCGTGTATCGATTACCGCGGTCTCAATCAGATTACGGTGAAATATAGTTATCCACTCCCTCTGATTGCGACTATGACGGAGTCATTACACGGGGCACGGTTCTTCACAAAATTGGACCTCAGGAGCGCATACAACTTGGTGCGCATTAGAGAGGGCGATGAATGGAAGACAGCATTTAGTACTACCTCGGGTCATTACGAGTATCTCGTCATGCCATACGGGTTAATGAATGCTCCATCAGTCTTCCAATCCTTTGTGGATGAGATCTTCCGGGACATGCAGGGGCAGGGAGTGGTCGTGTACATAGACGATATTCTAGTGTACAGTTTACCCGAGCCGAGCATGTAGCCCTGGTGCGCCGAGTGTTGAGGAGGCTGTTGGAGCATGACCTGTATGTCAAGGCAGAGAAATGTCTGTTCTTCCAGGAATCGGTCTCCTTTTTGGGTTATCAGTTGTCCGCGTCAGGGGTGAAGATGGAGGTTGACCGTGTGTCAGCCGTGCGTAATTGGCAAACCCCAACCACAGTGAAAGAGGTGCAGCAGTTCTTGGGCTTTGCAAATTACTACCGGAGGTTTATCCGGGGTTTTGGACAGGTGGCAGCTCCCATAACGTCCCTTCTGAAGGGGAGTCCGGTGCGCTTGCGGTGGTCAGCTGAGGCGAACAGGGCTTTTGGGAGACTGAAGGACCTGTTTACTTCGGCTCCGGTGCTGGCGCATCCGGATCCCGCTTTACCATTCCAAGTGGAGGTGGACGCGTCAGAAGCCGGTATCGGGGCCGTTCTCTCACAACGGTCCGGCACACCACCTAAACTCCGCCCCTGTGCTTTTTACTCGAAAAAGCTCAGTCCGGCGGAGCGAAATTATGACGTAGGGGACAGGGAGCTGTTAGCCGTGGTACAGGCCCTAAAGGTGTAGAGGCATTGGCTTGAGGGGGCTCAACACCCTTTTCTCATTTTGACTGACCACCGTAACCTGGAATACGTTCGGGCAGCTAGGAGACTAAATCCTCGCCAGGCTCGGTGGACTATGTTTCTAGCCCGGTTCGTGTTTAAGATCACTTACATCCCTGGGTCCCAGAACGGGAAGGCAGACGCCCTGTCTCGGCGGTATGACACAGAGGAGAGGTCCGTTGAGCCCACTCCCATACTACCTAAGTCTTGTCTGGTGGCACCGGTGGTGTGGGAGGTCGATACGGAGATCGAGCGGGCGTTACGCACCGACCCTAGCCCTCCACAGTGTCCGGTGGGTCGGACGTACGTCCCGCTCGAGGTCCGGGATCGACTCATTTATTGGGCTCACACGTCACCCTCCTCTGGGCATCCAGGTATTGGCCGGACAGTGCACTGCCTTAGCACAAAGTACTGGTGGCCAACGTTAGCCAGGGATGTGAGGATTTATGTCTCCTCCTGCTCGGTGTGTGCCCAGTGTAAGGCGCCCAGACACTTGCCCAGGGGTAAGCTACAACCCCTGCCCGTTTCACAACGACCCTGGTCTCACCTCTCGGTGGATTTTGTTACAGACCTTCCCCCCTCACAGGGGAATACCACCATCCTGGTCGTTGTGGATCGGTTCTCGAAGGCCTGTCGTCTCCTTCCCATGCCGGGTCTTCCTACTGCCCTACAGACCGCTGAGGCTCTATTCACCCACGTCTTCCGGCATTACGGGGTACCCGAGGATATAGTGTTTGATCGAGGCCCCCAGTTTACCTCCAGAGTCTGGAGAGCGTTTATGGAGCGTTTGGGGGTTTCGGTGAGCCTTACCTCGGGTTACCACCCGGAGAGTAATGGGCAGGTCGAACGTGTCAACCAGGATGTGGGTAGGTTTCTGAGGTCGTATTGCCAGGGCCGGCCGGAGGAGTGGGCGAGGTATGTTCCCTGGGCCGAGATGGCACAGAACTCTCTCCGCCACTCCTCCACTAAACTAACTCCTTTCCAGTGTGTGTTAGGGTACCAGCCGGCTCTGGCACCTTGGCATCAGAGCCAGATCGAGGCCCCTGCGGTGGATGTGTGGGTGCGGCGCTCGGAGGAGACGTGGAACGCTGCACACATCCATCTGCAGCGAGCCATCCGTCGACATAAGACGAGCGCCGATCTCCACCGCAGTGAGGGGCCAGTGTACGCACCTGGAGATCGAGTCTGGCTCTCGACCAGAAACCTGCCCCTCCGCCTGCCCTGCCGGAAGCTGGGTCGGCGGTTTGTGGGGCCTTTTAAAGTCCTGAGGAGATTGAACGAGGTGTGTTACAGGTTACAACTGCCAATTGATTACAAGAATATTAACCCCTCATTCCATGTGTCTCTCCTCAGGCCGGTGGTAGCTGGTCCACTCCAGGACTATGAGATAGAAGAGACTCCTCCGCCCCCGCTGGACATCGAGGGGGCTCCGGCGTACACTGTTCGGTCCATCCTAGATTCGAGACGCCGGATGGGGGGTCTCCAATATCTCGTGGAGTGGGAGGGGTACGGCCCGGAGGAGCGGTGCTGGGTGCCGAGGAGGGACATCCTAGACCCGTCTCTTCTGACCGAGTTCCATCGTGGTCATCCCACGCGCCCTGCTCCGCGTCTTCCTGGTCGTCCTCGAGGCCGGGGTCGGCGCACGGCTGGAGCCGCGCGTCAAGGGGGGGGTTACTGTCACGGTTTAGGCTGCTCCTTCTCCTTGTTCGGGCAGGCTTCGGCGGTCGTCGTCTCCAGAGTACTAGCTGCCACCGTTCTATGTTTCGATGTTTGATTGGTTTTGTCTGTTTTGTTACACCTGTTCCTTGTTAGTGTTCATTATGCGTCCTATAAGTTCTCTTGAGTTTTGTCATGTGTTGTGTGTAATTGTTCGTTGTCACTGTGGTATGCTAGTTCGTTTTTGTCTCTCTGTTCGGTGTAGTAGAGAGCTCCGCACTTTTGTGCCTTTGTATGTACTTTACCGGTGTGCGTAAAGTTCGCTTGCCTGCCAGGTTGTATGTAGCCGTGTTTGGCTTGTTCTTTTTGTCTTCACTAAAGACGTCAGTACGAAGCCTCTGTGTGTCCTGCGCTTGATTCCACACCACTTCTACACTCAACTGTGACAGATATGCTTCGGGAAAGTCGTATTCCTGGTTGTAATGCTGGTGAGTTACCGCCGCTCTGATAACCAATAGTTTTTCCCGGCTGTATGTAATGATACAAAACACTTTCTGAGCTAATAATGTCAAAAATAATACATATAAAAACAAAATACCGCAAAGTTTCCTAAGAGCTAGTCGCGAGGCCGCCATCCTCGTCGGCGCCAGGTACTACAAATTCACTGCAGGGTGTGCTGCCTATAAGTTTGCTTCTCCAGTTCCCACTGTACTCACAGCGGAGGCATCTCTGAGTCACAGCTATGAATGTCACTGGAGTAGATTTGCAGTTCAAATAGAGCTACACAATTACACACACAGGAGTCAGGAGATTTAGAAGAACCATTGTTTTATTTTGAACAATAATTATATTCAATCAATTAATAGTATTAAATCTATAAACATCTTGTTAATAAACACATATGCATAAATAATATTGTAAAAGGATCTAACGAAATCTTCATATAAACAAACAAATTTTCTGTTAAACACAAGTTAAACGTCAAAAAGTGTATCTCAGAACAATGACATGCTGTTTGGATAAATCGAATGAATGACAGGAAAATTACTCATAAATCAAAACCATTAACTTCTAGACAATGTTACGAAACGAATATATGCATATTAGAGCCACTAAATACGGGCTAAGCACAACAAGGCCGACCTCTAATGCTGACATCAAGTAACAAAACTCCATGGTACTGAAATGGACAGCGACTCAAGCACAAATAGCAATGGAAATCTCCCGTTGTAGGGACTTAGGACATGATGAAGGCACAATTCAGTACAGTCCCCTTCAAATTCTTCTCAGTGGCACAGACGTTGTTAGAAGCAGTTTTCATAGATCATATACTTGGGTATCTTTTGCACTGGTAAATGAAAAAAATAATTAATAGCGCTTCTATTTCATGTAACAGCTATTCAAGTTTGCCATTCTATAAATCTAAATGATTTTGTAGCCATGGCCATAACATGCAAGGCAAGATGTCAGTAAGGGAAAATCGATCAAATCAGCATCTCATTCAGTTCACATATTTTTTAGCTAGTTATTGCACAATGCATAGCTACACCCAGAGACATAAATGCATAATACAGTACCTTCCGAAAGTATTCATACCCCTTGACTTATTCCACATTTTGTTGTGTTACAGCCTGAATTCAAAATTGATTAAATAGATGTTTTCTCTCCCCCATCTACACACAATATGCCATAATGACAAAGGGAAAATATGTTTTAGAAATTTTTGCAAATTTATTGAGAATGAAATACAGAAATATCTCATTTGCTTAAGTATTCACACCCTTGAGTCAACAGAAGCACCGTTGGCAGAGATTACAGCTGTGAGTCTTTCTGGGTCAGTCTAAGAGCTTTCCACACATGGATTGTGCAACATTTGCCCATTATTATTTTCACAATTCTTCAAGCTCTGTTAAAATGGTTGTTGATCATTGCGAGACAACCATTTTCAGGTATTGCCATAGATTTTCAAGTAGATTTAAGTCAAAACTGTAACTCGGCCACTAATTCACTGTCTTCTTGGTAAGCAACTCCAGTGTAGATTTGGCCTTGTGTTTTAGGTTATTGTCCTGCTGAAAGGTGACTAAACCAGGTTTTCCTCTAGGATTTTGCATGTGCTTAGCTTCATTCTGTTTCTTTTCTTATCCTGGAAAAACTCCCCAGTCCTTAACGATTACAAGAATACCCATAACATGATGCAGCCATCACTATTTTTGAAAATATGGAGAGTGGTACTTAGTAATATGTTGTATTGTATTTGCCCCAAACATAACACTTTGTATTAAGGACAAAAAGTGAATTGCTTTGCCACATTTTATTATTAGACTGTTTTAGGGATTTAAATACTTGAATGGCTCACAACTTCCTCCAGCTAAATCAAGACAAGACCGAGGTATTTGTATTTATTAAGGATCCCCATTAGTTCCTGCCAAGGCAGCAGTGTCACGATCGTCTAGAACAGATGAGGACCAAGGCGCAGCGTTGCAGGCAAACATACTCTTTATTTAGAGACACGATCAAAAACAACAAACGATACGTGACAGTTCACGGTCTAACATAAACAGACTAGAAACAAGATCCCACAAACTCTGTGGGGAAACAGGCTGCTAAAGTATAGTTCTCAATCAGAGACAACAAGCAACAGCTGAATCACGTTGCCTCTGATTGAGAACCACACTGGCCAATATAGACAAACAATACCAGAATGTGAAACCTAGAACAAAACACATATATTTTACACACCCTGGCTCAACATATTAGAGTCCCCAGAGCCAGGGCGTGACAGTACCCCCCCCCCTAAAGGCGCGGACTCCGACCGCGCCCACCAAATACCACAGGGGAGGGACCGGGTGGGCATTCCGCTTAGGCGGCGGATCCGGCTCCGGGCCTGATCCCCGCTCCCTCTCCAACCCCCCAAAGTACCCCTGGTCCGGTCTGGCCCCGCTGGCCGGAGCTGGACTGCACACTGGTGGAGCGGATTGCTCTAGCTCCGGCGTGAAGCATCTGACCGGTGCCGGACAAGCCACCGGTGGAACAGGCACGGGCCGTGCCGGACTGACGACGCACACCACTGGCTTGGTGTGGGGAGCAGGAGCGGGCCGAGCCGGGCTGACGAAACGCACCACTGACTTGGTGCGGGGAGCAGGAGCGGGCCGGACCGGGCTGACGAAGCGCACCACTGACTTGGTGCGGGGAGCAGGAACGGGCCGTGCCAGGCTGACGAAGCGCACCACTGACTTGGTGCGGGAAGCAGGAACGGGCCGAGCTGGGCTAACGAAACGCACCACTGACTTGGTGCGGGGAGCAGGAATGGGCCAGACTGGGCTGGCGACGCGCACCACAGGCTTGGTGCGGGGAGCAGGAACAGGCCGGGCCGAGCTGGCGACGCGCACCACTGACTTGGTGCGGGGAGCAGGAACAGGCCGGGCCGAGCTGGCGACGCGCACCGTAGACTTGGTGCGAGTGGCAGGAACAGGCCGGACCGTACTGGGAACACACACCACTGGCCCTACGTGGGGATCAGGAACAGGCCGGACCGGACTGGCAACACACCCCAGTACCTCTCGCCGTGCCTCTACATCCTCCTTCCCCCTGGTGACCAGTGACTCCCGTAACCTGGCGGCCTCCTGCTGCCCCGTCGTACACGGCGTTAGCCCCCCCCTAAAAAATGTATGGGCTTCACTCCTACCCGTGGACCAGGTCTCCATGCTTCTCGCCAGCCTTTCGCCCTTCTGCCTCCATGTCAAGCCCCTCTCTTCCTCAACCGGCTTGACCCAGTCGAGGAGGCGCTGGATATCCACTAGGGATTTCCCTGGCGATGGCTCCTCGACCCGCTGCTTGGTCCAGTAGTGGTGGGATCTTCTGTCACGATCGTCTAGAACAGATGAGGACCAAGGCGCAGCGTTGCAGGCAAACATACTCTTTATTTAGAGACACGATCAAAAACAACAAACGATACGTGACAGTTCACGGTCTAACATAAACAGACTAGAAACAAGATCCCACAAACTCTGTGGGGAAACAGGCTGCTAAAGTATAGTTCTCAATCAGAGACAACAAGCAACAGCTGAATCATGTTGCCTCTGATTGAGAACCACACTGGCCAATATAGACAAACAATACCAGAATGTGAAACCTAGAACAAAACACATCTATTTTACACACCCTGGCTCAACATATTAGAGTCCCCAGAGCCAGGGCGTGACAGTACCCCCCCCTAAAGGCGCGGACTCCGACCGCGCCCACCAAATACCACAGGGAGGGACCGGGTGGGCACTCCGCTTAGGCGGCGGATCCGGCTCCGGGCCTGATCCCCGCTCCCTCTCCAACCCCCCAAAGTACCCCTGGTCCGGTCTGGCCCCGCTGGCCGGAGCTGGACTGCACACTGGTGGAGCGGATTGCTCTAGCTCCGGCGTGAAGCATCTGACCGGTGCCGGACCAGCCACCGGTGGAACAGGCACGGGCCGTGCCGGACTGACGACGCACACCACTGGCTTGGTGTGGGGAGCAGGAGCGGGCCGAGCCGGGCTGACGAAACGCACCACTGACTTGGTGCGGGGAGCAGGAGCGGGCCGGACCGGGCTGACGAAGCGCACCACTGACTTGGTGCGGGGAGCAGGAACGGGCCGTGCCAGGCTGACGAAGCGCACCACTGACTTGGTGCGGGGAGCAGGAACGGGCCGAGCTGGGCTAACAAAACGCACCACTGACTTGGTGCGGGGAGCAGGAATGGGCCAGACTGGGCTGGCGACGCGCACCACAGGCTTGGTGCGGGGAGCAGGAACAGGCCGGGCCGAGCTGGCGACGCGCACCACTGACTTGGTGCGGGGAGCAGGAACAGGCCGGGCCGAGCTGGCGACGCGCACCGTAGACTTGGTGCGAGTGGCAGGAACAGGCCGGACCGTACTGGGAACACACACCACTGGCTCTACGTGGGGATCAGGAACAGGCCGGACCGGACTGGCAACACACCCCAGTACCTCTCGCCGTGCCTCTACATCCTCCTTCCCCCTGGTGACCAGTGACTCCCGTAACCTGGCGGCCTCCTGCTGCCCCGTCGTCCCACGGCGTTAGCCCCCCCCTAAAAAATGTATGGGCTTCACTCCTACCCGTGGACCAGGTCTCCATGCTTCTCGCCAGCCTTTCGCCCTTCTGCCTCCACGTCAAGCCCCTCTCTTCCTCAACCGGCTTGACCCAGTCGAGGAGGCGCTGGATATCCACTAGGGATTTCCCTGGCGATGGCTCCTCGACCCGCTGCTTGGTCCAGTAGTGGTGGGATCTTCTGTCACGATCGTCTAGAACAGATGAGGACCAAGGCGCAGCGTTGCAGGCAAACATACTCTTTATTTAGCGACACGATCAAAAACAACAAACGATACGTGACAGTTCACGGTCTAACATAAACAGACTAGAAACAAGATCCCACAAACTCTGTGGGGAAACAGGCTGCTAAAGTATGGTTCTCAATCAGAGACAACAAGCAACAGCTGAATCACGTTGCCTCTGATTGAGAACCACACTGGCCAATATAGACAAACAATACCAGAATGTGAAACCTAGAACAAAACACATATATTTTACACACCCTGGCTCAACATATTAGAGTCCCCAGAGCCAGGGCGTGACAGTACCCCCCCCTAAAGGCGCGGACTCCGACCGCGCCCACCAAATACCACAGGGGAGGGACCGGGTGGGCACTCCGCTTAGGCGGCGGATCCGGCTCCGGGCCTGATCCCCGCTCCCTCTCCAACCCCCCAAAGTACCCCTGGTCCGGTCTGGCCCCGCTGGCCGGAGCTGGACTGCACACTGGTGGAGCGGATTGCTCTAGCTCCGGCGTGAAGCATCTGACCGGTGCCGGACCAGCCACCGGTGGAACAGGCACGGGCCGTGCCGGACTGACGACGCACACCACTGGCTTGGTGTGGGGAGCAGGAGCGGGCCGAGCCGGGCTGACGAAACGCACCACTGACTTGGTGCGGGGAGCAGGAGCGGGCCGGACTGGGCTGACGAAGCGCACCACTGACTTGGTGCGGGGAGCAGGAACGGGCCGTGCCAGGCTGACGAAGCGCACCACTGACTTGGTGCGGGGAGCAGGAACGGGCCGAGCTGGGCTGACGAAACGCACCACTGACTTGGTGCGGGGAGCAGGAATGGGCCAGACTGGGCTGGCGACGAGCACCACAGGCTTGGTGCGGGGAGCAGGAACAGGCCGGGCCGAGCTGGCGACGCGCACCACTGACTTGGTGCGGGGAGCAGGAACAGGCCGGGCCGAGCTGGCGACGCGCACCGTAGACTTGGTGCGAGTGGCAGGAACAGGCCGGACCGTACTGGGAACACACACCACTGGCCCTACGTGGGGATCAGGAACAGGCCGGACCGGACTGGCAACACACCCCAGTACCTCTCGCCGTGCCTCTACATCCTCCTTCCTCCTGGTGACCAGTGACTCCCGTAACCTGGCGGCCTCCTGCTGCCCCGTCGTCCACGGCGTTAGCCCCCCCCTAAAAAATGTATGGGCTTCACTCCTACCCGTGGACCAGGTCTCCATGCTTCTCGCCAGCCTTTCGCCCTTCTGCCTCCACGTCAAGCCCCTCTCTTCCTCAACCGGCTTGACCCAGTCGAGGAGGCGCTGGATATCCACTAGGGATTTCCCTGGCGATGGCTCCTCGACCCGCTGCTTGGTCCAGTGGTGGTGGGATCTTCTGTCACGATCGTCTAGAACAGATGAGGACCAAGGCGCAGCGTTGCAGGCAAACATACTCTTTATTTAGAGACACGATCAAAAACAACAAACGATACGTGACAGTTCACGGTCTAACATAAACAGACTAGAAACAAGATCCCACAAACTCTGTGGGGAAACAGGCTGCTAAAGTATAGTTCTCAATCAGAGACAACAAGCAACAGCTGAATCACGTTGCCTCTGATTGAGAACCACACTGGCCAACATAGACAAACAATACCAGAATGTGAAACCTAGAACAAAACACATATATTTTACACACCCTGGCTCAACATATTAGAGTCCCCAGAGCCAGGGCGTGACAAGCAGCTACTCTTCCTGGGGTCCAAACACATTAAGGCACTTACATTACACATAAAACAAAATATAAAACAGTACATCATATAACATTATTACACCACTACATATCTACAAAATGTATAATACCACCATCCAACAATATTACAATGTACGTGTGTGTAGAGTGCGTGTGCTAGCGTTTGTGTGTGTGTCTCTTCACAGTCCCTGCTGTTCCATAAGGTGTATTTTTTATCTGTTTTTTAAATCTGATTATACTGCTTACATCAGTTACCTGATGTGGAATAGAGTTCCATGTAGTCATGGCTCTATGTAGTGCTGTGCACTTCCCATAGTCTGTTCTGGACTTGGGGATTGTAAAGAGACCTCTGGTGGTATGTCTTGTGGGGTATGCATGGGTGTCCGAGCTGTGTGCTTCTAGTTTAACCTCTTACTGATCAGACCCTTCTTTTCAACTTCCACCTAAAATAACTGCCTGTAGCTCAGGACCTGAAGCAAGGATATGCATATTCTTGGTTTGATTTGAAAGGAAACACTTTGAAGTTTGCGGAAATGTGAAATTAATGTAGGAGAACATAACACAATAGATCTGGTAAAAGATAAAACAAAGAAAAAAACATATGTTTTCTATTTTTATTTTTGTTTATTTATATTTGACATGAAAAAGAAAAGCCATAAATTCAGAGAGGAAGCTGGAGGTAATGTAGGTGTTGTCTACAAGAGGGCAACAGTGTGTGTGCAAAGTCTCAGACTGATACCGTCAAGAATGAGGGAGCTACATAACATTTAGTATGAAGTCACCCAGGTGTCCCTCACGAGTTTGCCCAAATGTACCCAAGTGGCCTCCAAGTGGCCGAATTGGTAAATTTATACATTTTACATTTACGTCATTTAGCAGACGCTCTTATCCAGAGCGACTTACAGGAGCAATTAGGGTTAAGTGCCTTGCTCAAGGGCACATCGACAGATTTTTCACCTAGTCGGCTCGGGGATTAGAACCAGCGACCTTTTGGTTACTGGCACAACGCTCTTAACCACTAAGCTACCTGCCGCCCTTGAGCAAGGCACTTAACCCTAATTGCTCCTGTAAGTCGCTCTGGATAAGAGCGTCTGCTAAATGACTAAAATGTAAATGTAAAATGTATAAATTTACCAATTCGGCCACTTGGAGGCCACTTGGGTACATTTGGGCAAACTTGTGAGGGACACCTGGGTGTACATAACTATGGAGAACATACAAAAATGCTATGGTAATAAAAAATACAAGTTTACACACTCCCAGGAATGTCATACATGATGGATCATTAGCTTCCCTACATAAAAGGTACTAACAGAAGATGTGACGAGAACGCTGATCCAATGACTCCCAACACAGAAGTGAACAATTTAAGATAAGGGCCAAGTTAGCATCCAACACTGATCTAATGTCATAAGTGAACACACCACAAACCACACACAAAGTGAAATATATATATATATATATATATATATATATACAGTGGGGAGAACAAGTATTTGATACACTGCCGATTTTGCAGGTTTTCCTACTTACAAAGCATGTAGAGGTCTGTAATATTTATCATAGGTACACTTCAACTGTGAGAGACGGAATCTAAAACAAAAATCCAGAAAATCACATTGTATGATTTTTAAGTAATTAATTTGCATTTTTTTGCATGACATAAGTATTTGATCACCTACCAATCAGTAAGAATTCCGGCTCTCACAGACCTGTTCGTTTTTCTTTAAGAAGCCCTCCTGTTCTCCACTCATTACCTGTATTAACTGCACCTGTTTGAACTCGTTACCTGTATAAAAGACACATGTCCACACAATCAATCAAACAGACTCCAACCTCTCCACAATGGCCAAGACCAGAGAGCTGTGTAAGGACATAAGGGATAAAATTGTAGACCTGCACAGGGCTGGGATGGGCTACAGGACAATAGGCAAGCAGCTTCGTGAGAAGGCAACAACTGTTGGCGCAATTATTAGAAAATGGAAGAAGTTCAAGATGACTGTCAATCACCCTCGGTCTGGGGCTCCATGCAAGATCTCACCTCGTGGGGCATCAATGATCATGAGGAAGGTGAGGGATCAGCCCAGAACTACACGGCAGGACCTGGTCAATGACCTGAAGAGAGCTGGGACCACAGTCTCAAAGAAAACCATTAGTAACACACTACGCCGTCATGGATTAAAATCCTGCAGCGCACGCAAGGTCCCCCTGCTCAAGCCAGCGCATGCCAAAGCCCATCTGAAGTTTGCCAATGACCATCTGGATGATCCAGAGGAGGAATTGGAGAAGGTCATGTTGTCTGATGAGACAAAAATAGAGCTTTTTGGTCTAAACTCCACTCGTCGTGTTTGGAGGGAGAAGAAGGATGAGTACAACACCAAGAACACCATCCCAACCGTGAAGCATGGATGTGGAAACATCATTCTTTGGGGATGCTTTTCTGCAAAGGGGACAGGACGACTGCACCGTATTAAGGAGAGGATGGATGGGGCCATGTATCGCGAGATCTTGGCCAACAACATCCTTCCCTCAGTAAGAGCATTGAAGATGGGTCGTGGCTGGTTCTTCCAGCATGACAACGACCCGAAACACACAGCCAGGGCAACTAAGGAGAGGCTCCGTAAGAAGCATCTCAAGGTCCTGGAGTGGCCTAGCCAGTCTCCAGACCTGAACCCAATAGAAAATCTTTGGAGGGAGCTGAAAGTCCGTATTGCCCAGAGACAGCCCCGAAACCTGAAGGATCTGGAGAAGGTCTGTAGGGAGGAGTGGGCCAAAATCCCTGTTGCAGTGTGTGCAAACCTGGTCAAGACCTACAGGAAACGTATGATCTCTGTAATTGCAAACAAAGGTTTCTGTACCAAATATTAAGTTCTGCTTTTCTGATGTATCAAATACTTATGTCATGCAATAAAATGCAAATTAATTACTTAAAAATCATACAATGTGATTTTCTGGATTTTTGTTTTAGATTCCGTCTCTTACAGTTGAAGTGTACCTATGATAAATATTACAGACCTCTACATGCTTTGTAAGTAGGAAAACCTGCAAAATCGGCAGTGTATCAAATACTTGTTCTCCCCACTGTATATATATATATATTTTTTTTTTACACACCATTTACAATTACAGTATTTAGAACACCCTCAGTCCTCTACACAAGATTGTGCTACTGATGCCATGTCCCATAGCAGTCTCTTTCTGCTGTAAAGCAGAGGGTAACAGAAAAAGTAGTGCAGGTGATGGGAGATTTCTTGTGAAGACACCTGGGTGACTTTATACTAAATGTTATGTAGCTCCCTCATTCATACACCTTATAAGACAGAGGGGACTGTGAACCAACACAAACATAGGCACAGACACATGCATACAAACACACACACGATAACATACGCACTATACACACACGTACACATGGATATTGTACTGTAGATATGTGGTAGTGGTGGAGTAGGGGCCTGAGGGCACACAGTGTGTTGTGAAATCTGTGAATGTATTGTAATGTTTTAAAAATTGTATAAACTTGTATAGACCCCAGGATCCATAATAAATACAAATACAAATACAACGACGCCTCCCTGCTGTGCTCTTTTAGCCCTGAGGCACATTCATGTCAGAAGTTATGTATTTTGGCAGGTGAACACTACTGGTGCAGGAGTAGAGAGGTGAAGATGAAGGAGGCTGTACTTTCCAGTCATGTCCAGCTGAGGTCCTGGCTGCCTTTTCGGTCGAAACAGTGTGCCGCTTCTGGGCTGGCCTCTTCACACCTCTAGATGGCTGGGCGGGGGTAGGTGTGGATCCAGAGACAGCAGCAGGGGTCGGACTGAATAAAATAAGAAAATCAGTAAGACTATTTTTACGGATGAGCCCTGCATAAATAAATCAAATAAACAACACATATCTATAAACATATATTTTTTATAGAGCAGGAGGAACACAATCACTGTGGTGAAGTGTGTGTATCAATGGTAAATAAGGCTGGTGAGGGGAGGATGGCTCGTAGTGGTGGCCGGGGTGGGCTGAGTGGAATGGTATCAAGCAATCGTCTGTTTTGTGTTGTTCCATTCACTCCATTCCAGCCATTCCACTCCATTCCGGCCATTGATGTGGGCCGTCCTCCCGTCACCAGCCCCCACAGGCTTTTATGTATATGTATAGCCAATGTTTATTTTATGTTGACTTTGACATGCTGTGGCTGAGGTTTTCGTGTGCCTTGCTTGCTATTCATACACAAATTTCATTAGTGATTATATATACACTACCAGTCAAAAGTTTGGACACACCTATTCATTCAAGGGGTTTTTCTTTCTTTTTACTATTTTTTACATTGTAGAATAATAGTGAAGACATCAAAACTATGAAATAACACATATGGAATAATGTAGTAACCAAGAAAGTGTTAAACAAAGAAAATATATTTTATATTTCAAATAGCCACCCTTTGCCTTGATGACAGCTTTGCACACGCTTGGTATTCTCTCAACCAGCTTCATGAGGTAGT
The DNA here is from genome assembly GCF_020615455.1 of Coregonus clupeaformis. Lineage (NCBI taxonomy): Eukaryota > Metazoa > Chordata > Actinopteri > Salmoniformes > Salmonidae > Coregonus > Coregonus clupeaformis. Next base: position 15,937,667 of record NC_059210.1, on the reverse strand, counting down.
CACCTGGAATGCATTTAAATTAACAGGTGTGCCTTCTTAAAAGTTAATTAGTGGAATTTCTTTCCTTCTTAATGCGTTTGAGCCAATCAGTTGTGTTATGACAAGGTAGGGGGGTACACAGAAGATAGCCCTATTTGGTGAAAGACCAAGTCCATATTATGGCAAGAACATCTCAAATAAGCAAAGAGAAACGACAGTCCATCATTACTTTAAGACATGAAGGTCAGTCAATACGGAAAATTTAAAGAACTTTGAACGTTTCTTTAAGTGCAGTCGCAAAAACCATCAAGTGCTATGATGAAACTGGCTCTCATGAGGACCGCCACAGGAATGGAAGATCCAGAGTTACCTCTGCTGCAGAGGATAAGCTCATTAGAGTTATCAGCCTCAGAAATTGCAGCCCAAATAAATGCTTCATAGTGTTCAAGTCACAGACACATCTCAACATCAACTGTTCAAACAGGACTGTGTGGAATCAGTCCTTCATGGTCGAATTGTTGCAAAGAAACAACTACTAAAGGACACCAATAAGAAGAAGAGACCTGCTTGGGCCAAGAAACACAAGCAATGGACATTAGACAGGTGAAAATGTGTCCTTTGTCTGGAGTTTTGGTTCCAACCGGCGTGTCTTTGTGAGACGCGGTGTGGGTGAACGGATGAACTCCGCATGTGTAGTTCCCACCGTAAAGCATGGAGGAGGAGGTGTTATGGTGTGGGGATGCTTTGCTGGTGACACTGTCTGTGATTTATTTAGAATTCAAGGCACACTTAACCTGCATGGCTACCACAGCATTCTGCAGCAATACGCCATCCCATCTGGTTTTGGCTTAGTGGGACTATCATTTGTTTTTTAACAGGACAATGACCCAACACACTTTCCAAGCTGTGTAAGGGCTATTTTACCAAGAAGGAGAGTGATGGAGTGCTGCATCAGATGACCTGGCCTCCACAATTCCCCAACCTCAACCCAATTGAGATGGTTTGGGATGAGTCGGATGGCAGAGGGAAGGAAAATCAGCCAACAAATGCTCAGCATATGTAGGAACTCCTTCAAGATTGTTGGAAAAGCATTCCAGGTGAAGCTGGTTGAGAGAATGCCAAGAGTGTGCAAAGCGGTCATCAAGGCAAAGGGTGGCTATTTGAAGAATCTCAAATGTAAAATATATTTTCATTTGTTTAACACTTTTTTGGTTACTACATGATTCCAAATGTGTTATTTCATAGTTTTGATGTCTTCACTATTATTCTACAATGTAGAAAATAGTAAAAATAAAGAAAAACCCTTGAATGAGTAGGTGTGTCCATACGTTTGACTGGTAGTGTATATACACTGCTCAAAAAAATAAAGGGAACACTTAAACAACACAATGTAACTCCAAGTCAATCACAGTTGTGTGAAATCAAACTGTCCACTTAGGAAGCAACACTGATTGACAATACATTTCACATGCTGTTGTGCAAATGGAATAGACAACAGGTGGAAATTATAGGCAATTAGCAAGACACCCCCAATAAAGGCCTGGTTTTGCAGGTGGTGACCACAGACCACTTCTCAGTTCCTAAGCTTCCTGGCTGATGTTTTGGTCACTTTTAAATGCTGGCGGTGCTTTCACTCTAGTGGTAGCATGAGACGGAGTCTACAACCCACACAAGTGGCTCAGGTAGTGCAGCTCATCCAGGATGGCACATCAATGCGAGCTGTGGCAAGAAGGTTTGCTGTGTCTGTCAGCGTAGTGTCCAGAGCATGGAGGCGCTACCAGGAGACAGGCCAGTACATCAGGAGATGTGGAGGAGGCCGTAGGAGAGCAACAACCCAGGAGCAGGACTGCTACCTCCGCCTTTGTGCAAGGAGGAGCAGGAGGAGCACTGCCAGAGCCCTGCAAAATGACCTCCAGCAGGCCACAAATGTGCATGTGTCTGCTCAAACGGTCAGAAACAGACTCCATGAGGGTGGTATGGGGGCCCGACGTCCACAGGTGGGGGTTGTGCTTACCGCCCAACACCGTGCAGTACGTTTGGCATTTGCCAGAGAACACCAAGATTGGCAAATTCGCCACTGGAGCCCTGTGCTCTTCACAGATGAAAGCAGGTTCATACTGAGCACATGTGACAGACGTGACAGAGTCTGGAGACGCCATGGAGAACGTTCTGCTGCCTGCAACATACTCCAGCATGACCGGTTTGGCGGTGGGTCATTCATGGTATGGGGTGGCATTTCTTTGGGGGGCTGCACAGCCCTCCATGCGCTCGCCAGAGGTAGCCTGACTGCCATTAGGTACCGAGATGAGATCCTCAGACCTCTTGTGAGACCATATGCTGGTGCGGTTGACCCTGCGTTCCTCCTAATGCAAGACAATGCTAGACCTCATGTGGCTGGAGTGTGTCAGCAGTTCCTGCAAGAGGAAGGCATTGATGCTATGGACTGGCCCGCCCGTTCCCCAGACCTGAATCCAATTGAGCACATCTGGGACATCATGTCTCGCTCCATCTACGAACGCCACGTTGCTCCACAGACTGTCCAGGAGTTGGCGGATGCTTTAGTCCAGGTCTGGGAGGAGATCCCTCAGGAGACCATCCGCCACCTCATCAGGAGCATGCCCAGGCGTTGTAGGGAGTTCATACAGGCACGTGGAGGCCACACACACTACTGAGCCTCATTTTGACTTGTTTTAAGGACAGTACATCAAAGTTGGATCAGCCTGTAGTGTGGTTTTCCACTTTAATTTTGAGGGTGACTCCAAATCCAGACCTCCATGGGTTGATAAATTTGATTTCCATTGATAATTTTTGTGTGATTTTGTTGTCAGCACATTCAACTATGTAAAAAAAAGTATTTAATAAGATTATTTCATTCATTCAGATCTAGGATGTGTTATTTTAGTGTTCCCTTTATTTTTTTGAGCAGTGTATATATATATATATATATATATATATATATATATATATATATATATATATATATATATATATATAGCAATCAAAGAAAAAATCTCAAAAATCTCTCAAATGAATAATATGCAACCATTCAAACAACTGCATTAGCATGAGTAGAAAAAACATATATCACTTACCAGTCTAAAGTGGCGTCCTCTCCTTCCATAAACATATCTCTAAACTATATTCACTAAGTCCTCATCTACTGGTTCTTTGACACTTTCCTAATCTGTATACCTGGACTTTGATTTAGCTTTTCGAGTATTAATAGCCATATTGTACCTTCAAAATGTGCAGAAAAACGTAGTTTACTAAATCGAACTGTGCGTAACTCGATGCGCCACTTCCTTGTTTAGATTTCCAATGGACTCTAAACCGCGTTGCGCGCAAGCTGAATACACAGGCTTTTCCTAAGACAAAGGGCCATCTCATACTCCCGTAAAGCCCAGCTCATTGGCTATCTAGCTAGCTTTGTTTCAAAACGATAGATGGTCATTGGACCAAGATACAGTCAATCAAGTGAACACCGCTCATATCATTGGTGCGTAATCATGTCAGTTCTTGTTGGGCTCAAATAGCTTTTGTGTAGCCTATACGTCATGCAGAATGATGAAAAAAACTTCACTGGGTGAAACAAGGTGTAGCGTTTATATTATGTCGAAATGTTTTGTTGCAAGTTGAACGAGTCAGAATTCAGGCGAAACGCTGAATACAACATGGATCGTGTTAGGATATGAAAATTGATTTTATCAAACAAAACAACTCTACATTTTATCTCTGTGACCCTCACGATGACAAATCAGAGCAAGATTACTCTATGTAAGTACATTATTTACCTTCAGAGGTGAATGTATCAAACCAGTTTCCTTGTTAAAAGTGTTTTGTTGTTGTGCACTATCTTCAAACAATAGCATGGTATTTTTTATTCGCTGTAATACCTACTGTAAATTGGACACTGCAGTTAGCTTAACAATAATTTAAGCTTTCTGCCCATATAAGACATGTATATGTCTTTGAAAATGTGCTTTTGTTTACAACGCCATTATAGTCACATTATCTGTATTGAGAAACAACTGTCCCGATTTCGGGACACCCATCCAGTAGAGGTTAAACAGACAGCTCTGTGATTTCAGCTTGTCAACACTTCTTACAAAAACAAGTAGTGATGAAGTCAATCTCTCCTCCACTTTGAGCCATGAGAGATTGACATGCATATCATTGATGTTAGCTCTCCATGCACATTTAAGGGTCAGCCGTGCTGCCCTGGTCTGAGCCAATTGTAATTTTCCTAAGTCCCTCTTTGTGGCACCTGACCACTCGACTGAACAGTAGTCCAGGTGCGACAAAACTAGGGCCTGTAGGACCTCTTGTTGATAGTGTTGTTAAGAAGGCCTCTCCCCATCTTGTCTACTGTTGTATCAACATGTTTTAACCCTCCCGTTGTCCTCGGGTGAAATGACCCACCTCTGTGTTGAACCAACTTTTATTATAAAATAAAAGTTGGTTCAACACAGTGGTGGGTAATTTTGACCCGAGGACAACGGGAGGGTTAACCATGATAGTTTACAATCCAGGGTTACACCAAGCAGTTTAGTCACCTCAACTGCAGTTTAGTCACCTCAACTTTAATGCCTTATTCTGTACAGGCTTCCTTCTTTTCACTCTTTCCATTAGGTTAGTATTGTGGCGTAACTACAATGTTGTTGATCCATCCTCAGTTTTCTCCTATCACAGCCATTAAACTCTGTAACTGTTTTAAAGTCACTATTTGCCTCATGCTGAAATCCCTGAGCAGTTTCCTTCCTCTCCAGCAACTGAGTTAGGAAGACGCATGTATCTTTGTAGTGACTGAGTGTATTGATACACCATCCAAAGTGTAATTAGTAACTTCACCATGCTCAAAGGGATTTTCAATGTCGTATTTTTTTTTATACCCATCTACCAATAGATGCCCTTCTTTCCGAGGCATTGGAAAACCTCCCTGGTCTTTGTGGTTCAAAGTCACTGCTCGACTGAGGGACTGTCACGTCTCCTCCCGTTGCTCTCCTCCGGCGCTCTAATTCGCCGGTCTACTGAGCCACCGGTCTGAGCGCACCACCTCGACAACACCGGAATGGAAACCCAATGCACCCTAATCACCTCCAGTGCACCTGCACCTCTTCATCTCATCACCACCCCTATTTAGCCCTGGACTGTTCAGTATTGTGTTGTGTGTGATTGTTAAACGTTGTGTCGTTTACTCTCTCTTTGTTATTCTCTTTCCCATTATTAAGTAAACCTTGACCTTGTTAATTCCTGCGTCTGTGTCCTACCTCTTCGTATATCAGTACTCGTCACAGGGACCTTACAGATAATTGCATGTGTGGGGTACAAAGATTAGATAATTGTTGTGGAAATTCACCTCTAAGGACTCAAATTCAAAGTAAATGAAGCAATCTTTATTATCATGACCGGAGAGGTTCACAAACTCAATAAAAGCTTGAAGAAACTCTGAAAAGGGGTGTTCCCTTTTCAGTCCCTTTATACTGCTACACAAACAAGTAATATAAGCATGGTTGGTTCCTGCATGAGACTGACACCACACCAGGCTTCTTACCTTGAAACTGTGATACTCCTTATAGTTCCCAGAACAATGTTCTGGGCGTACTGCCAAATTGCTTATCAGTGATAGTGTGGATTCCTCCCATGTACAATCAATCAGTCACTCGCATGAACCCAACCAAGTTGGTAATTAGAAAAGCAGCATTGAACTAAACATACGTTCATACACACAATAACATTTCCATCACATTATCATTCATAAAATCATGTTAAACACTATTATTGCACACAGAGTGAGTCCATGCAACTTACTATAGGCCTTTTATCCATCTATTTAAATGCCAGTGGAGATGTCACTCACAGAGGAGGGCTTGAGCATGGAGCATCTCTCCTCCAAAATTCATCTACACACACTGAACCCCCGCTCGGAGGTCTCAACTTCCTGTTAAAAGTTAGAATAGTAGAATACACAAGGTGCAAGTTTGAAATTTGGTTGTGCATCAGCATTTTTTCTCTTGTTATGTCAGTCACTGACAGTCACTCAATGAGCCATGTCAGCTAACAATTTTTATATTGTTAAGTTAGTCTAGCCAGCTATCTAAACTTGTAGTAGTCATGGCCGAATACCGATCAGCAACCACATCTTGCTTAGGGCCCCCAAAAGGCTAGAGCCTTTTTTTCATTATTCCCCTCTAATCAGGGACTGATTTAAACCTGGGACACCAGGTGGGTGCAATTCATTATCAGGTAGAACAGAAAACCAGCAGTAGTTCAGACCTCGTAGAGTAATATTTGTATACCCCATGTTATAGAGACTCTTATTAGCATTTCTGAGTAGAGAGGGTGTGCCCGTGCATAACGCAGTTATACCAATGGGACAAGGTGACTGGCCAAGCGTCCTGTTGGGGTTGTGACCCTAAGCAGTGCCCATGTGACTGTGCCAAGTGGAGTGGGCGTATAATGCCATAGCCAGGTGCCAGGTGGCACTAGCTCACACCCACACATACTCACACACGCAGTCATGCACACACGTACACACCCACACACACACACACACACACTGATATCTCAATAATGCATGGCCCAGCAATCGCATCAAACCACTTTGAAGTTTCTAGAAACATCTGTACCTGGTGTTTTAAATCATATTCACTGCACCTCCATCCCTCTCTCCCTCCTTCCCACCGTCCCTCAATCCCTAACACACACTCTCTCTCGTACACGCTTTCTGCTGCAGTGGAATTAATCAGTGTGTATGTGTGTGTGTGTTAACACACTGCCACCAGCCTGTAGAAGTAAACAAATGGGGTAAACAAGATTAAAAACAGATTCCTCTCTGTAGTCTGGATGTGTGTGGGCCGCAACAAGTAAAACAGAATTATTAAAGGGACATTTCAGAAACAAAAAAATACATCACCGCAGTACATTTGTTTTTAGTTTGGATATTTATTTGATATTCTGAGTTTGCTCGTTAATACCTCTACGACGGAAGGCCTTAGGGTGATGAGAGTGATATATCTAGAATCAGATGATGATAGGGTGCAAGGTACCGCCTTTTTTTTCTCTGTTCCATTTTCAAAAAGTTACTCTACGTTGGTTTCAATGGGGGAATATTACGCACTCGCAGCTAAGGGACCGCCTTAAAAGTGCAGCAGAACCTGGTATTTACAGATTATTATTTTTTTGTCTCATTCAAATGATCTAGAGATCTTAAACCAACTTTGTGTTTTCTACAAATATTTATCCTATTACAGCTGTGGTTATTAATTCAAGAACAGATCTCATTTTCAATAGCTTCCAGTCCAAATGACATATTCATCTAAAACCACTTGAGTTAGGTCACTGACATCCCTCCTCCATAGTACACCCATTAGAATGGCCATTTTTAATTGCACTGATTTTACATTAATATTTCTAATTTTCAATACCTTTCTATCAATATGAGATACAGGCCTACAGACAAGTGTGATGGGTTCCTTGACCTTTCTTATCAAAGGTACACCAGCCGGTGCTATGGTCAGATGATATGAAAATAGAGCTGTTTGGCCACGCACACCAGTGGTTGGTTTGATATCCAAAAATTTAAGCATATGCAGAAAAGTACCTCATACTGGATGCAGAGACATAAAAATGGTATTCATGAGTTCATCTGACTCTGGGGAAGTAGATAAAGGGCTTCATTGCTAAAATCAGAATGCTATGATCACTGTGTTAGGACACAGCTATTATCACTGTGATTATTACTTACTAATAATCAATGTTATTTGTGGTGGTCCTGGAGTGGTCCTGTGTGGTTCAGTTGGTATGAGTATGGCATTGGCAACATCACGCTTGCAGGTTCAATTCCCGCTGGGCCCACCCATGCGAAAAATCACTTTGGAATAAACCATCTTCTAAATGGCATATTATACCGGTGCGTCAATCGACTCCAGGGGGTAAGGGAGGGTTATCCATTTTAATTACTTACTATAAATTATGTACTGTCCCTAACAACACTGTAAACCCCAAAGCTTTTTTACCTCAAACTTCTAGCAAGTTGAATTCAAAGTCAAATCAACTGTTGATAAGAAATTATTACTTTTTTAGCAACTTGATTGTAAAGTATTGACATAACAAAAACATTGATTGTTTATTGAGCATTAACTTTATAAGTAGTTCAAAATTCAAAAGTTGGCAGGACAACTAGAGACACACCAGTGTATCAATCTAAGTAACATAATAAAAAGATCCCCATCAAATCTGTCAGTTTAAGCTAGATATATGTTTTTTCCATCTCAATCCACCAAATCTACCTATGTCTGCCTTCCGCATCTGCGGTGAAGGTGGCCGAGCTACAGTGGTGTTTGTCAGACCATGAGTGATCCTGAAAATCAGTCTTCTCACGAAAAAGTTTTGGCCTACAAACTAATATGACCCCACTGTGGAAAGGGGAGATGCTCACGAACACGATGGTGTTCTCGTCTGAAGGTAACCTATACAAATGAATGGAAGTATGGAGGTAGTTTTGTGCCCCAAAAAGGTTAAATATGTGTCCAAGAAAAATATTTCCTGAGCTTTCTTATATCTCCTAGATATAGGACGGACACATCTTATTCCTTATGATATTTTATTTTTTACTATCTTTTTTGCCATTTATAAATGTTATTCAGATTATTCAATTTGATCAAATATTTGTTTCATTTTTGTTTGTATACCTAAAAGGGGTCCTAAAATTCAAAATCAAATAGCTAAATGATCCATGGTATGAACATTTTAAAAGTAATTCCATATGTTAGCTTATCACTCCACGGTTATAACTGCTGTATTGATATTACATTAATGAAGTGCACTGTGAGCAGTAATACGGTGCTGGCCAGTTCCATTTCAATCCCTACAGACTTCCTCTGGCCTCCCTATGCCCATAGCCCCTTTCCTGTATTTTATAACACTGGCCCCTCCCCCGTCCGTTGGCGACCTCCTTTCCTTAGCCTATATCCTCCTCCCATTGAATCCTTTACTTCACATGGACATACAGCCAAAGAGATGATGGTAAAGCAGTAGCACATGTGGCTACATGGGTGACCTTTACGACTGATTGTTTGTCCTCCTACATAGGCTGTGTACAAAGCATCTACACTTGAAAATGGCTCAATGGCTTACACACATACAGGCACGTGAGCGCAAACAAACTCATTCTCCCTGACCAGAAAGAAGGGACTGCTTTGGAGTGTGTCTGCAAGCGTGCGAGCATGTGTGCCCGTGCAAGTGTGTGTGCCTGCCTGCCTACGTGTGTGTGTGTACGCGTTAGTAGACCTGCATTGAGCACAAGTGGATGGTCAAGGTCACTTCACCCATATTTTGCAGCATTAAAAGAGATTAGAGTTGAGAAGATTCACACAGTCTCATAAATGTACTGTATCTATAGCTCTGCAAGGCTTTACAGCACCATGGCCAGGCAGTAGGTGTTAGGCCTACTGCTGATAGGTAGCTCTCTCTGCTCTCTCCCTCCCCTCTGTCTGTCCTTGATTGCAGGAGTGAAGTCTGGTGTGCGGGAGTCAGGGTTCCAGCTGCAGCTCATTCACCATAATCACCTCAGCCTTTAAGACCCGGTCAAACTTACCACTCATCGTCAGATCATAGTCAAGACGACCATGTTAGTCTCGCTGCCGACTCAACCTGGTTATTTTTGCTCTTTGTGTTTTTGGTCTGTTCTATTTACTTTTTCTCCTGTGCCACAGATATTTGGAACCTGACTCCTGCCTCCGCTTCACTCCTGCCACCACCATCCTGCTCTCCATTACCGGACCTCTCTTTTGGACTCACCACGGACACTAGGACATTACGGTACCACACCTGCCCTGATCTGGATCTGTTACCCTCCCTGTACCTGGACTTGCTCTTCCCATATATTTGGAAACCTGGACTTTGAACATTGTAAATAAACCTGTTAAAACTTCTCTGGCTTGGTGTACTTGTCTGCATTTGGGTTCTTATCCAGTTAAATCATAACAGTATGATCTGACCAACATGAACCCAGCAGACAGTAGCTCGGATACCACCCCAGAGTGCACTCAAATTTGGACTGCCATAGCCAATCAGGGCATTTTACTTGGCCAACATGATACCCTGTTTAAAACGATTGCTGAGGACAGTCAGGTGCTGCTTAATCAGGTTCAATTACTCTCCAATCAAGTATCTGCCCTTACTACCCCTTCAGCCCAGATCAGAGAGCCTTTTGTTCCTGCTCCAGAGCGCTATGACGGGAACATGGGAACCTGTGGCGATTTTTTGACTCAATGCTCGTTAGTGTTTGAACAACAGCCCCTCACCTACGCCTCAGAAAGAGCCCGTATTGCCTACCTTATCAACTCTACTAGCGGTTCCGCTCGTGCCTGGGGATCCGCGGTCTGGGAGAGTCAGTCGGACATTTGCAACGCTTACGTTGCCTTCACCACGGAGATGAGGAAGGTTTTGACCACCCCGTACGAGGCAAGGAGGCTGCGAAACGGCTGTTTTCTCTTCGGCAGGGGGCTCGTAGTGTGGCGGAGATGGCAGTGGAGTTTCGGACTTTAGCAGCAGTGAGTGGTTGGAATGACGAGGCATTACAAGGAGTGTTCATCAATGCTTTGTCTGAGACCTTAAAAGATGAATTGGTGTCATATGATGAATCGCCTACGCTGGATAATCTTATTTCACTCACTATCAGGTTGGATAATCGGATTCGGGAGCGCCGCCGGGAGAGGAGTGTTAGTTCCAAGCAACCTGTCTGTCATCAACAAACTCCTCCCTGCATCGTCCCTACGGAGAGAGCCGTGTCTTCCCGAGTCGATACGAGGAGCACTGAACCCGAAGCCATGGAGGTGGGTCGTGCACGGTTGTCCTCAGAGGAGCGTGCACGTCGTATTCAGGCTCGGGTCTGCCTGTATTGTGGAGAAGCTGGTCATTTCGTTCCTTCCTGCCCAGTTCGTCCGGGGAAAAGGGCCGGCTCATCATTAATGGGAGAAGTTTTGGTGAGCCGAGCAGCGGATTCTTCCTCTTCTCCCCGCATTCTGCTCCAGGCATCCCTCCAGTGGCAGTCTCAGAATTTCTCTGTTAGTGCGCTGATTGACTCTGGTGCCGACTAAAGCTTTTTGGATAGAGAGTGGGCTCAACAAATGGATTTGGAGACTGTTCCTATGGACTGTCCGCTGCAGGCTAAGGGTCTAAATGGACAATTGTTGACCCGCATTACCCATCAGACTGTTCCTGTTTGTCTTAGAGTGTCGGGAAATCATCAGGAGAACATTCAATTCCATATTATCGACTGCCCACAGACTCCCCTGGTCCTTGGTATCCCCTGGCTCATAAAACACAATCCACACATTGATTGGGTGACAGGTAGCATTGTTTCATGGAGCACATTTTGTCATGTGAATTGTTTGTGTTCTGCTCAGACTCCTGCCAGTACTGTGCCTCAACCTCCACTGGAGTCCATGGATCTTTCTGCTGTTCCTGACGTGTATCATGACCTGGCATCCGTTTTCTGCAAACACAGAGCTACTTCTCTTCCTCCTCACCGGCCTTACGACTGCGCCATTGACCTCCAGCCAGGAGCCCCGCTCCCCAGCAGTCGCCTGTACAATCTCTCCCGGCCGGAGACGGAGGCTATGGAGAACTACATTCGGGACTCCTTGGCGGCAGGTATTATGCGTCCTTCCTCGTCACCTGTAGGAGCGGGATTCTTTTTTGTTGCTAAGAAGGATAAGACCCTCAGACCCTGTATTGATTACCGTGGACTTAACAACATCACCATTAAGAACAAGTATTCTCTGCCTTTGATTAATTCTGCTTTCCCCTCCTTCATGGTGCTACCATCTTTACGAAACTGGATCTACGAAATGCGTATCACCTGGTGCGCATTCGTAAGGGTGATGAATGGAAGACTGCCTTCAACACACCCTTGGGACATTTTGAGTATCTGGTTATGCCTTTTGGGTTGTCTAATGCCCCTGCTGTTTTTCAGGCACTAGTCAATGATGTCCTTCGGGACATGTTGAATCGGTTTGTTTTTGTCTATCTGGATGATATCTTGATTTTCTCAGAGTCCTCCCAGGAACATGAACTGCATGTGCGCCAGGTGTTGCAAAGGTTGTTGGAGAACAAACTGTTTGTGAAGATGGAGAAATGTGAATTTCATGTGTCTGAGACCTCTTTTTGGGTTACATTATAGCTCAGGGGGAGTTGCGGATGGACCCAGCTAAGATCTCTGCTGTCACGGACTGGCCAGCTCCCTCTACCCGCAAACAACTTCAACGATTCCTGGGGTTTGCGAACTTCTATAGGAGGTTCATCAAGGACTACAGCCGCATTGCGGCGCCACTCACCGCTCTCACCTCCATCTCACGACCGTTCGCTTGGAATGAAGGGGCCGAATCAGCGTTCGAAGAACTGAAACATCGCTTCGCCTCGGCTCCCATTCTGATGCAGCCGGACCCCGACCGCCAGTTTGTCGTGGAGGTGGATGCATCCGACACTGGGGTAGGTGCAGTGTTGTCACAACGTTCTCCTGAAGATAACAAACTGCATCCCTGTGCTTTTCTCTCAAGGAAACTTTCTCAGGCAGAGAGGAATTATGATGTTGGAAATCGTGAACTGCTCGGCCGTTAAGCTGGCTCTCGAGGAGTGGCGACATTGGTTGGAGGGGGCGGAACAACCCTTCATCGTTTGGACGGATCATAAGAATCTGGCTTACCTCCAGTCAGCGAAGCAGCTCAACCCCCGTCAAGCCAGGTGGGCACTATTTTTGGGAGATTCAATTTTTCTCTGTCTTACCGTCCTGGGTCACGCAACGTCAAGCCTGACGCCCTGTCTCGTGTTCATTCGGCTGTTGATACTGGTAGTAACCCTGAACCCATTTTGCCTCCTACCTGCAGTATTGCAGTCATCACATGTGACATCGAGGGGATTGTTAGACAGGCTCAACATCATCAAGCTGACCCTGGGAGGGGTCCTCCTAACCGGATGTTTGTCCCTGAGTCTGCTCGCTCCCAGGTACTTCAGTGGGCTCACTCGTCTCCCCTTACCTGTCACCCTGGAGTTTCGCGGACCCTTGACTTTGTGCGACGGAAGTTCTGGTGGGCCACGATGGAGGCGGACACTCGAGCCTTCATTGCTGCTTGTACGGTATGTGCACGAAGTAAAAACTCCACCCAGGCCAGCGCTGGTCATCTACGACCTCTACCTATACCCAGCCGGCCCTGGTCGCATATCGCTATGGATTTTGTCACTGGACTTCCCCCCTCGTCTGGTAAGACTGTCATTCTTACGGTGATTGATCGTTTTTCTAAGTTCGCTCATTTTTTGGCCCTACCTAAACTGCCCACTGCCAGAGAGACGGCTGATATTTTGGTTGAACATGTGTTCCGCTCTCATGGTCTACCCACGGATATTGTCTCTGACAGGGGTCCCCAGTTTGTCTCCCAGGTGTGGAAAGCTTTCTGTAAAGCTTTGGGCATTACATCCAGCCTGTCCTCTGGATATCACCCCCCAGACCAACGGGCAAGCCGAGAGAGCGAACCAGGAGATGGAGACCGCTCTTCGCTGTGTCACTGGGTCTAACCCTGGGTCATGGAGCTCCATGCTCCCCTGGGTGGAATATGCTCATAACACCTTGACTAACGCTTCCTCTGGTTTGTCTCCTTTTCTGTGTGCTCTGGGTTATCAACCTCCCCTGTTCCCTTCCCAAGAGAGGGAACTTGCGGTACCCTCGGTGCAGTCCCACATGCGCCGCTGCTTCAAGGTCTGGAGGAAGGCCAGGGTAGCTCTGTCCCGAGCTTCGGCGTACATGCAGAGGCAAGCCAACCGTCACCGGTCCCAGGCTCCCGGTTACTCTCCTGGTCAAGAGGTATGGCTGAAGTCACGGGACCTTCCATTGAAGGTGGAGTCTAAGAAGATGGCGCCTCGTTTTATAGGACCGTTCAAGATACTGTCTATTGTTAACCCCTGCGCGGTCAAGCTACAGCTTCCTGCCTCCCTACGGGTTCATTCCACCTTTCATGTTTCCCAGATTAAGCCTGTGTCGGTTAGCCCTTTGTGCCCGCCCTCTCGTCCCCCTCCTCCGCCCAGGATCGTGGGTGGGGGTCCGGTCTACACTGTCCGGCGACTTCTGGATGTTCGCTGCCGAGGTCGTGGTTTCCAGTACCTGGTGGATTGGGAGGGTTATGGTCCCGAGGAACGTTCCTGGGTGCCCAGGAGCTTCATTGTGGATCCTGCTCTGGTCCGAGAGTTTCATAGGTTACATCCCGATAAACCCCGTCGGCCGCCAGGTGGCGTCCGTAGAGGGGGGGGTACTGTTAGGCCTACTGCTGATAGGTAGCTCTCTCTGCTCTCTCCCTCCCCTCTGTCTGTCCTTGATTGCAGGAGTGAAGTCTGGTGTGCGGGAGTCAGGGTTCCAGCTGCAGCTCATTCACCATAATCACCTCAGCCTTTAAGACCCGGTCAAACTTACCACTCATCGTCAGATCATAGTCAAGACGACCATGTTAGTCTCGCTGCCGACTCAACCTGGTTATTTTTGCTCTTTGTGTTTTTGGTCTGTTCTATTTACGTTTTCTCCTGTGCCACAGATATTTGGAACCTGACTCCTGCCTCCGCTTCACTCCTGCCACCACCATCCTGCTCTCCATTACCGGACCTCTCTTTTGGACTCACCACGGACACTAGGACATTACGGTACCACACCTGCCCTGATCTGGATCTGTTACCCTCCCTGTACCTGGACTTGCTCTTCCCATATATTTGGAAACCTGGACTTTGAACATTGTAAATAAACCTGTTAAAACTTCTCTGGCTTGGTGTACTTGTCTGCATTTGGGTTCTTATCCAGTTAAATCATAACAGTAGGAGGCTGAATAAATTTGTCTTGGCACCTAAAACCCTCACAAACTTTTACAGATACACAATTGAGAGCATCCTGTCGGGCTGTATCACCGCCTGGACGGCATCTGCAAGGCTCTCCAGAGGGTGGTGCGGTCTGCCCAACGCATCACCGTGGGCAAACTACCTGCCCTCCAGGACACCTACAGCACCCGATGTCACAGGAAGGCCAGAAAGATCATCAAGGACAACAACCACCCAAGCCACTGCCTGTTCACCCCGCTATCATCCAGAAGGCAAAGTCAGTACAGGTGCATCAAAGCTGGGACCAAGAGACTGAAAAACAGCTTCTATCTCAAGGCCATCAGACTGTTAAATAGTCATAACTAGGTGGCTTCCACCCGGTTACGTAACCCTGCACCTTAGAGGCTGCTGCCCTATAGACTTGGAATCACTGGCCACTTTAATATTGGAACACTAGTCTCTTTAATAATGTTTACATATTTTTTGCTTTACTCAGCTCATATGTATATACTGTGTTCTATTCTATTCTACTTTATTTTAGTCTATGCCACTCCGACATTGCTCGTCCTAATATTTATATATTTCTTAATTCCATTATTTTAATTTTAGATTTGTGTGTATTGTGTGTATTGTTGTGAATTGTTAGATATTACTGCGCTGTTGGAGCTAGAAACACAAGCATTTCGCTACACCCGCAATAACATCTGCTAAATACAGTGGGGGAAAAAGTATTTAGTCAGCCACCAATTGTGCAAGTTCTCCCACTTAAAAAGATGAGAGAGGCCTGTAATTTTCATCATAGGTACACGTCAACTATGACAGACAAATTGAGGAAAAAAAATCCAGAAAATCACATTGAAGGATCTTTAATGAATTTATTTGCAAATTATCGTGGAAAATAAGTATTTGGTCACCTACAAACAAGCAAGATTTCTGGCTCTCACAGACCTGTAACTTCTTCTTTAAGAGGCTCCTCTGTCCTCCACTCGTTACCTGTATTAATGGCACCTGTTTGAAGTTGTTATCAGTATAAAAGATACCTGTCCACAACCTCAAACAGTCACACTCCAAACTCCACTATGGCCAAGACCAAAGAGCTGTCAAAGGACACCAGAAACAAAATTGTAGACCTGCACCAGGCTGGGAAGACTGAATCTGCAATAGGTAAGCAGCTTGGTTTGAATAAATCAACTGTGGGAGCAATTATGACAGACATATTGAGGAAAAAAAATCCAGAAAATCACATTGTAGGATTTTTAATGAATTTATTTGCAAATTATGGTGGAAAATAAGTATTTGGTCACCTACAAACAAGCAAGATTTCTGGCTCTCACAGACCTGTAACTTCTTCTTTAAGAGGCTCCTCTGTCCTCCACTCGTTACCTGTATTAATGGCACCTGTTTGAACTTGTTATCAGTATAAAAGACACCTGTCCACAACCTCAAACAGTCACACTCCAAACTCCACTATGGCCAAGACCAAAGAGCTGTCAAAGGACACCAGAAACAAAATTGTAGACCTGCACCAGGCTGGGAAGACTGAATCTGCAATAGGTAAGCAGCTTGGTTTGAAGAAGTCAACTGTGGGAGCAATTATTAGGAAATGGAAGACATACAAGACCACTGATAATCTCCCTCGATCTGGGGCTCCACGCAAGATCTCACCCCGTGGGGTCAAAATGATCACAAGAACGGTGAGCAAAAATCCCAGAACCACACGGGGGGACCTAGTGAATGACCTGCAGAGAGCTGGGACCAAAGTAACAAAGCCTACCATCAGTAACACACTACGCCGCCAGGGACTCAAATCCTGCAGTGCCAGACGTGTCCCCCTGCTTAAGCCAGTACATGTCCAGGCCCGTCTGAAGTTTGCTAGAGTGCATTTGGATGATCCAGAAGAGGATTGGGAGAATGTCATATGGTCAGATGAAACCAAAATATAACTTTTTGGTAAAAACTCAACTCGTCGTGTTTGGAGGACAAAGAATGCTGAGTTGCATCCAAAGAACACCATGCCTACTGTGAAGCATGGGGGTGTAAACATCATGCTTTGGGGCTGTTTTTCTGCAAAGGGACCGGGACGACTGATCCGTGTAAAGGAAGGAATGAATGGGGCCATGTATCGTGAGATTTTGAGTGAAAACCTCCTTCCATCAGCAAGGGCATTGAAGATGAAACGTGGCTGGGTCTTTCAGCATGACAATGATCCCAAACACACCGCCCGGGCAACGAAGGAGTGGCTTCGTAAGAAGCATTTCAAGGTCCTGGAGTGGCCTAGCCAGTCTCCAGATCTCAACCCCATAGAAAATCTTTGGAGGGAGTTGAAAGTCCGTGTTGCCCAGCGACAGCCCCAAAACATCACTGCTCTAGAGGAGATCTGCATGGAGGAATGGGCCAAAATACCAGCAACAGTGTGTGAAAACCTTGTGAAGACTTACAGAAAACGTTTGACCTGTGTCATTGCCAACAAAGGGTATATAACAAAGTATTGAGAAACTTTTGTTATTCACCAAATACTTATTTTCACCATAGTTTGCAAATAAATTCATAAAAAATCCTACAATGTGATTTTCTGGATTTTTTTCTCTCAAATTTTGTCTGTCATAGTTGACGTGTACCTATGATGAAAATTACAGACCTCTCTCATCTTTTTAAGTGGGAGAACTTGCACAATTGGTGGCTGACTAAATAAAACATTTTCCCCACTGTGTCACGCCCTGACTCTGGGGACTCTTATTTGTTGAGTCAGGGTGTGATTTTCTATGTTGTATTTTCTATGTTTGGATCTAGTATGTTCTAGATCTATGTTGGCCGGTGTGGTTCCCAATCAGAGGCAGCTTTCGCTCGTTGTCTCTGATTGGGGACCATACTTAGGCAGCCTATTGGCACTAGTGGGTTGTGGGATCTTGTTCTGTGAAAGGTATGTTGTTTGTGTCTACCTTGGACTTCACGTTTCGTTTCGTCGAGTGTTTATTAAGTTTAAATAAACATGTATGCATATCACGTTGCGCCTTGGTCCGTCCCGTCTATGAACGAACGTGACACACTGTATGTGTATGTGACCAATAATATTTTATTTTATGTTATTTGATATGAAGTTGGCTACTGCTCTACAGTATAAAGTCAAGCTCTATCAGTTCACTGATAAACAAGGAAGGTTCAGTGGGATATACTGCAATAAAAAAAATATATGAATGTTGGCTGCAAACCTGGGATCAAATACTACACTACATGACCAAAAGTCTGTGAACACCTGCTCGTCGAACATCTCATTCCAAAATCATGGGCATTATTTTGGAGTTGGTACCCCCTTTGCTGCTATAACAGCCTCCACTCTTTTGGGAAGGCTTTCGATTAGATATTGGAATATTGCTGCGGGGACTTGCTTCCAATCTGTCATAAGAGCATTAGTGAGGTCGGGCAGTGATGTTGGGCGAATAGGCCTGGCTCGCAGTCTGCATTCCAATTCATCCCAAAGGCGTTCGATGGGGTTGAGGTCAGGGCTCTGTGCAGGCCAGTCAAGCTCTTCCACACCGATCTCGAAAAACCATTTTTGTATGGACGTCGCTTTGTGCCTGGGGGCATTGTCATGCTGAAACAGGAAAGGGCCTTCCCCAAACTGTTGCCACAAAGTTTGAAGCACATAATCATCTAGAATGTCATTGTATATTATAGCGTTTTAGATTTCCCTTCAATGGAACTAAGGGGCTTAGCCGAACCATGAAAAACAGCCCCAGACCATTATTCCTCCTCCACCAAACTTTACAGTTGGCACTATGCATTGGGGCAGGTAGCATTCTCCTAGCATCCGCCAAACCCAGGTTCGTCCGTCGGACTGCCAGATGGTTAAGCATGATTCATCATTTCAGAGAATGCGTTTCCACTGCTCCAGAGTCCATTGGCGGTGAACTTTACACCACTCCAGCCGACGCTTGGCATTGCGCATGGTGATCTTAGGCTTGTGTGCGTTTTCCCAGTCATGGAAACCCATATCATGAAGCTCCTGACGAACAGTTCTTGTGCTGACGTTGCTTCCAGAGACAGTTTGGAACTTGGTAGTGAGTGTTGCAACCGAGGACAGATGATTTTTATGCACTTCAGCACAAGCAATGAGCTTGTGTGGCCTACCACTTCGCGGCTGAGCCATTGTTGCTCCTAGACGTTTCCACTTCACAATAACTTACAGTTGACCGGGGCAGCTCTTGTTGGAAAGGTGGCATCCTATGACGGACCCATGTTAAAAGTCACTGAGCTCTTCAGTAAGGCCATTCTACTGCCAATGTTTGTCTATGGAGATTGCATGGCAGTGTGCTTGATTCTATACACCTCTCAGCAACGGGTCTGGCTGAAATAGCCTAATCCACTAATTTGAAAGGGTGTCGACATACTTTTGTATATATAGTGTATGTTCCTTCATCCCTATGTTCCCTCAGCCGCAGACCACGTATAACCACACCGGCCCAGGAACTCCACATCTGACTTCTTCACCTGTGGGACCGTCTGAGACCAGCCACACGGATAGCTGATGAAACTGTCTGTTTGCAGAACCTACCCATTTCTGCAGTTCAGGGGTCAAATGCTCAACCTTCGATGGCCACAGGCAAGCTGGAGAGGTGTGCTCTTCACGGATGAATCCCGGTTTCAACTGTACCGGGCAGATGGCAGACCGCGTGTATGGCGTTGTGTGGGTGAGCGGGTAGCTGATGTCAACGTTGTGAACAGAGTGCCCCATGGTGGCGGTGGGGTTATGGTATGGGCAGGCATAAGCTACGGACAGCGAACACAATTGCATTTTATAGATGGCAATTTGAATGCACAGAGATACCGTGACGAGATCCTGAGGCCCATTGTCATGCCATTCATCCACCGTCATCACCTCTTGTTTCAGCATAATAATGCACAGCCCCATGTTGCAAGGATATGTACACAATTGCTGGAAGCAAAAAATGTCCCAGTTCTTCCATGGTCTGCATACTCACCAGACATTTCACCTATTGAGCATGTTTAGGATGCTTTGGATCGATATGTTCCAGTTCCCGCCAATATTCAGCAACTTCACGCAGTCATTGAAGGGGAGTGGAACAACTTTCCACAGGCCACAATCAACAGCCTGATCAACTCTATGTGAAGGAGATGTGTTGCGCTGCATGAGGCAAATGGTGGTCACACCAGATACTGACTGGTTTTCTGATCCTCGCCCCTACTTTTTTTTTTTAAGGTATCTGTGACCAACAGATGCATATCTGTATTCCCAGTCATGTGAAATCCATAGATTAGGGCCTAATGAATTTATTTCAATTGACTGAATTAATTATATGAACTGTAACTCAGTAAAACCTTTGAAATTGTTGCATGTTGCATTATATTTTTCTTCAGTGTATTATATAGGGCCTGACCATCACGTTTATTGAAAAGGTATCTATTACAATAAACATAGATCTGATTGATGGTCCTTATTTTTTCATTTATGCAACAGTGGATCAACTCACCAAAAGACATCTGTACAGTGCCTTGCAAAAGTATTCATCCCCTTTGGCATTTTTCC
The DNA here is from genome assembly GCF_020615455.1 of Coregonus clupeaformis. NCBI lineage: Eukaryota > Metazoa > Chordata > Actinopteri > Salmoniformes > Salmonidae > Coregonus > Coregonus clupeaformis. The sequence goes on along the minus strand of NC_059210.1, from coordinate 15,917,290 downwards.
TATTTTGTTGCATTACAACCTGTAATTTAAATTGATTTTTATTTGGATTTCATGTAATGGACATACACAAAATAGTCCAAATTGGTGAAGTGAAATTAAAAAAATATCTTGTTTCAAATCATTCTAAAACATAAATAAAGGAAAAGTGGTGCGTGCATATGTATTCAACCCCAATTACCTTCAGAAGTCACATCATTAGTTAAATAAAGTCCACCTGTGTGCAATCAAAAAGTGTCACATGATCTCAGTATACAGTGGGGGAAAAAAGTATTTAGTCAGCCACAAATTGTGTAAGTTCTCCCACTTAAAAAGATGAGAGAGGCCTGTAATTTTCATCATAGGTACACGTCAACTATGACAGACAAAATGAGAAAAAGAAATCCAGAAAATCACATTGTAGGATTTTTAATGAATTTATTTGCAAATTATGGTGGACAATAAGTATTTGGTCAATAACAAAACTTTCTCAATACTTTGTTATATACCCTTTGTTGGCAATGACACAGGTCAAACGTTTTCTGTAAGTCTTCACAAGGTTTTCACACACTGTTGCTGGTATTTTGGCCCATTCCTCCATGCAGATCTCCTCTAGAGCAGTGATGTTTTGGGGCTGTCGCTGGGCAACATGGACTTTCAACTCCCTCCAAAGATTTTCTATGGGGTTGAGATCTGGAGACTGGCTAGGCCACTCCAGGACCTTGAAATGCTTCTTACGAAGCCACTCCTTGGTTGCCCGGGCGGTGTGTTTGGGATCATTGTCATGCTGAAAGACCCAGCCACGTTTCATCTTCAATGCCCTTGCTGATGGAAGGAGGTTTTCACTCAAAATCTCACGATACATGGCCCCATTCATTCCTTCCTTTACACGGATCAGTCGTCCTGGTCCCTTTGCAGAAAAACAGCCCCAAAACATGATGTTTCCACCCCCATGCTTCACAGTAGGTATGGTGTTCTTTGGATGCAACTCAGCATTCTTTGTCCTCCAAACATGACGAGTTGAGTTTTTACCAAAAAGTTATATTTTGGTTTCATCTGACTATATGACATGCTCCCAATCCTCTTCTGGATCATCCAAATGCACTCTAGCAAACTTCAGACGGGCCTGGACATGTACTGGCTTAAGCAGGGGGACACGTCTGGCACTGCAGGATTTGAGTCCTTGGCGGCGTAGTGTGTTACTGATGGTAGGCTTTGTTACTTTGGTCCCAGCTCTCTGCAGGTCATTCACTAGGTCCCCCCGTGTGGTTCTGGGATTTTTGCTCACCGTTCTTGTGATCATTTTGACCCCACGGGGTAAGATCTTGCGTGGAGCCCCAGATCGAGGGAGATTATCAGTGGTCTTGTTTGTCTTCCATTTCCTAATAATTGCTCCCACAGTTGATTTCTTCAAACCAAGCTGCTTACCTATTGCAGATTCAGTCTTCCCAGCCTGGTGCAGGTCTACAATTTTGTTTCTGGTGTCCTTTGACAGCTCTTTGGTCTTGGCCATAGTGGAGTTTAGAGTGTGACTGTTTGAGGTTGTGGACAGGTGTCTTTTATACTGATAAAAAGTTCAAACAGGTGCCATTAATACAGGTGACAAGTGGAGGACAGAGGAGCCTCTTAAAGAAGAAGTTACAGGTCTGTGAGAGCCAGAAATCTTGCTTGTTTGTAGGTGACCAAATACTTATTTTCCACCATAATTTTTAAATAAATTCATTAAAAATCCTACAATGTGATTTTCTGGATTTTTTTTCCTCAATTTGTCTGTCATAGTTGACGTGTACCTATGATGAAAATGACAGGTCTCTCTCATCTTTTTAAGTGGGATAACTTGCACAATTGGTGGCTGACTAAATACTTTTTTCCCCCACTGTATATACACCTGTTCTGAAAGGCCCCAGAGTCTGCAACACCACTAAGCATGTGTAAATGTAAACAAGGGGCACCACCAAGCAAGCGGCACCATGAAGACCAAGGAGCGCTCCAAACAGGTCTTGGACAAAGTACAGATCAGGGTTGGGTTATAAAAAAATATCAGAAACTTTGAACATCCCATGGACCACCATTTAATAGATTATAAAAAATTTGACAGAATATGGCACCACAACAAACCTGCCAAGAGAGGGCCGCCCACCAAAACTCACGGACCAGGCAAGGAGGGCATTAATCAGAGAGGCAATAAAGAGACCAACGATAACCCTGAAGGAGCTGCAAAGCTCCACAGCGGAGAGTGGCGTATCTGTTTATAGGACCACTTTAAGCCGCACCCTCCACAGAGCTGGGCTTTACGGAAGAGTGGCCAGAAAAAAGCCATTGCTTAAAAAAATAAATAAGCAAACACGTTTGGTGTTCGCCAAAAGGCATGTGGGACTCCCCAAACATATTGAAGTAGGTACTATGGTCAGAGACTACAATTGAGCTTTTTGGCCATCAAGGAAAACGCTATGTCTGGCACAAACCCAACACCTCTCATCAGCCCGAGAACACCATCCCCACAGTGATGCATGGTGGTGGCAGCATCATGCTGAGGGGATGTTTTTCATCAGCAGGGACTGGGAAACTGGTCAGAATTGAAGGAATGATGGATGGCGCTAAATACAGGGAAATTCTTGAGGGAAAACTGTTTCAGTCTTCCAGAGATTTGAGACTGGGACGGAGGTTCACCTTCCAGCAGGACAATGACCCTAAGCATACTGCTAAAGCAACACTTGAGTGGTTTAAGGGGAAACATTTAAATGTCTTGGAATGGCCTAGTCAAAGCCCAGACCTCAATCCAATTGAGAATATGTGGTATGACATAAAGATTGCTGTACACCAACGGAACCCATCCAACTTGAAGGAGCTGGAGAGTTTTGCCTTGAAGAATGGGGAAAAATCCCAGTGGCTAGATGTGCCAAGTTATAGAGACATACCCCAAGAGTATGGCAGCTGTAATTGCTGCAAAAGGTAGCTCTACAAAGTATTGACTTACTTATGTTGACTATGACATTTTTTACATTAACATTTGTACGTTACTTATTTCTTGTTTGTTTCACAATAAAAACATATTTTGCATTTTCAAAGTGGTAGGCATGTTGTGTAAATCAAATGATACAACCCCCCCAAAAATCCATTTGAATTCCAGGTTGTAAGGCAACAAAATAGGGAAAATGCCAAGGGGGGTGAATACTTACGCAAGCCACTGTACATAAAGTTTGTGAAAAATATTTTTTATCACATAACATCAAGGTTTGTGTATAATGTCCCTCTTTTCCATCCCCCCTCTTAAACAGGGGTACATTCCGTGCAGCTCCAAAAACACTAGACATTGAGAGAATTAGAAAAATGTATATTCATCTCCGATCCCTGGTCCAATCCCTGGTTTAGAAGATGTAATTGAGGGAATATTGGGCTGAGGGAACATAGAGCTGAGGGAACATAGGGCTGAGGGAACATAGGGCTGAGAGATCATATACATGGTCCCCACAAATAAACTGGATCTCAATGGCAAACGTGCATAAAGATGGCAAAATTCAGATATGATGCAATTGTTTTAAAATCAAATCAAATCAAACTTTATTTATACAGGACATTTCAGACATGGAATGCAACACAATGTGTTTCACTGGGAAAAAAAACAAATAAAAACAATGAAAATAAAAACTGAAATATTTACTACACAACAAACATAAGAGGATAAAAAACAAAAGAATAACAAAAAAAAACTGAACAACTAAAAAGAACCCTAAGGAAAAGCAATGTTAAAAGGTGTGTTTTAAGATCTCTTTTAAAAATGTCCACAATTTCGGCCCCCCTCAGGTTCTCTGGCAGGCTATTCCAGAGGCTCGGTGTCACGCCCTGGTCTTGAGAGCCCGGTTGTCTTTAGTTGGTTTGGTCAGGGTGTGAATTTCTATGTGTATATCTAGTTTTGTATTTCTATGTTGGCCGGGTGTGGTTCCCAATCAGAGGCAGCTGTCTATCGTTGTCTCTGATTGGGGATCATACTTAGGTAGCCTGGTTGTCTACCTTAGTTGTGTGATCATGTTTGTGTTCCTGTTAGGCTTGTTGTGTGTATAGCCCATAGGACTTCACGTTTTAGTTGTTTTGTTATTTTGTCAAGTGTTTATTTGTCTTAATAAACATGTACGCATATCACGCTGCACCTTGGTCTGACCCGTCTCTCAACGACCGTGACAGAAGATCCCACCAAACAAGGACCAAGCGGCGTGCCCAGGAGGAGCAGAAATCATGGACTTGGGAGGAGATATTAAATGGTAAGGGATCATAGACATGGGAAGAGATCCAGGCTGGGATGGATCGCCTTCCTTGGGAGCAGACAGAGGCAGCAAGGGAGGAGAAACGCGACTTAAAAGGACTCGGTCACGAAGAAAGCCTGAGAAGCAGCCCCAAGAAATGTTTTTGGGGGGGCACATGGGGTGGATGACGAGGCAGCAGGAGGCCGTGAAAGGGCTGACTGTAGAGGAGGAGGCCGCTATTTTAGAGGTCCTCCAAGACCTGCGGATCTGCAGTTTAAGAGAGGAGGCCACCACATTACGGGGGCTGATAGCGAGAATAGAGCAGGAGAGCTCCCTTCAAGAGGAGGTGCTGCAGCAGGCCCGTAGGGAGAAGGAAGTAGTGGATGCACGGAGAGAGGAGCTGGTCAGGCAACAAAAGGAGCGTATGTTCATTGAGGAACCAAGGTATGCGGAGATACGCACTGTGTCGCCAGTGCGCATTCACAGCCCAGTGCGTCCTGTGCCAGCGCCCCGCATATGTCGTGCAAAAGTGGGCATCCAGCCAGGACGGGTTGTGCCGGCTCAATGCTCCTGGTCTCCAGTGCGCCTCCACGGTCCAGTATAACCTGCGCCAGTCCTACACACTGTGTCGCCAGTTCGCGTTCACAGCCCAGTGCGTCCTGTGCCAGCGCACCGCACGTGCCGTGCTAAGTGGGCATCCAGCCAGGACGGGTTGTGCCAGCTGTACACTCCAGACCTCCAGTACGCCTCCACGGTCCAGTATATCCTGCTACGGTTCTACGCACTGTGTCACCAGTGCGCCTCCCCAGCCTGCTACACTCCATACCTGTTCCCCGCACCAAACCAGTGGTGCGTGCATCCAGTCCGGTATGGCCCGTACCTGCTCCTCACACCAAACCAGTGGTGCATGTCTCTAGTCCGGTACGGCCCGTACCTGCTCCTCGCACCAAACCAGTGGTGCGTGTATCCAGTCCGGTACGGCCTGTACCTGCTCCTCGCACCAAACCAGTGGTGCGTGTCTCTAGTCCGGTACGGCCCGTACCTGCTCCTCGCACCAAACCAATGGTGCGTGTCTCCAGTCCGGCACGGCCCGTGCCTGCTCCTCGCACCAGACCAGTGGTGCGTGTTCCCAGTCCGGCACAGCCCGTGCCTGCTCCTCGCACCAGACCAGTGGTGCGTGTTCCCAGTCCGGTACGGCTGGTAACCAAGCAGTCCGCTCCACTGGTGCCTAGTCCAGCTCCGGTCAGCGGTTCCACTCCGGAGCCAGGACAGTCCGCTCCACCGGTGCCCAGTCCAGCTCCGGTCAGCGGTTCCACTCCGGAGCCAGGACAGTCCGCTCCACCGGGGTCCAGTTCAGCTCCGGTCAGCGGCTCCACTCCGGAGCCAGAGTAGTCCGCTCAACCGGTGCCAAGTCCAGCTCCGGTCAGTGGCTCCACTCAAGAGCCAGAGCAGTCCGCTCCACCGGGGTCCAGTTCAGCTCCGGTCAGCGGCTCCACTCCAGGCCCAGACGTCAGCCCCTCTCCAGGGTCGGGGCCTCCCACACCAGGGTCCAGACAGGGTTTGGTGCATCGCGGGAGGATTGCCGATCCAGGCCCAGACGTCAGCCCCTCTCCAGGTTCGGGGTCTCCCACACTAGGGTCCAGACAGGGCTTGGTGCATCGTGGGATGAAGGAGAGGGGAAGCATCGCACCGAGGTCCAGACCAGACCAGGGGTGCAATGGGGAGGCAGAGAGGGAGAGGTCGTCACGCCCGGAGCCGGAGCCGCCTCCGAGGCTGAATGCCCACCCTGACCCTCCCTTAATGAGTCAGGTTGGTGCGGCCGGAGTACGCACCTTTGCGGGGGGGTACTGTCACGCCCTGGCCTTGAGAGCCCGGTTGTCTTTAGTTGGTTTGGTCAGGGTGTGAATTTCTATGTGTATATCTAGTTTTGTATTTCTATGTTGGCTGGGTGTGGTTCCCAATCAGAGGCAGCTGTCTATCGTTGTCTCTGATTGGGGATCATACTTAGGTAGCCTGGTTGTCTACCTTAGTTGTGGGATCTTGTTTGTGTTCCTGTTAGGCTTGTTGTGTGTATAGCCCATAGGACTTCACGTTTTCGTTGTTTTGTTATTTTGTCAAGTGTTTATTCGTCTTAATAAACATGTACGCATACCACGCTGCACCTTGGTCTGACCCGTCTCTCAACGACCGCGACACTCGGGCATAATATTTAAAGGCTTCCTCTCCATGCCTCTTGGTCCTAGGCTTTGGGATAGTTAAAGGCCAGTGCCAGAAGATCTGAGGGACCTACTAGGTGCATAACTTAAAAGTATGTCTGTCATGTATTGGGGAGCACAATCGTGGATTGATTTAAAAACCAATAGAATAATCTTAAAATGAATTCTAAAACTCACAGGCAGCCAGTGCAGAGACCTTCAAAATGGTGTAATGTGTGCTCTCCGTCTGGTCTTGGTCAGTACCCGTGCTGCAGCATTCTGTATGTTTTACAGGTGACCAATGGCTTTCTTGGGTAGACCAGACAGGAGAGCATTACAGTAGTCAAGCCTGCTTGTAATAAAAGCATGGATGAGTCTCTCTGTATCAGCCTGAGCAGTGGAGGCTCCTCAGAGCAGGAAGGAGAGGACCATCCTCCTCAGTGAATTTCATAAAAATAAAAGTTATACTTTTTGTATAAAACTATAATAAATATATTAACATGTCACCAAATAATTGATTAAAACGCACTTGTTTTGCAATGGTCTACAGTAGCCTCAACAGCACAAAACCTAGGAGGCTCATGGTTATAACCCCCTTCCATACACTTACACAGTAATTATGACAACTTCCAGAGGACGCCGTCCAACCTATCAGAGCTTTTGCAGTGAATGAATCTAGTACTGAAAGCATAAGCTACAGCTAGCTAGCACTGCAGTGCATAAAATGTGGTGAGTAGTTGACTCAAAGAGAGAGAAAGACAATAGTTGAACAGTTTTGAACAAATTAATTTATTCCAAAATGAAGGACAAGCAAAAGAGAGAGAGAGATTGTCATTTTTTTTCACTTTCAGTTCCACTTACTTAGCTAACAAATGCAGCTAGCTAGTTTAGCCTACTCAAACACCCTGCCCAAACAGAGGGATGCTATGTTAGCTCGCTGGCTATGACCCTCCAACACAACACTGGAACTCCTCCAAGTCAAGATAAGCTTTAGGTTTTACTAATTTATTGCCACCGGGGCCCGCCAGTGTAAGTGCTGAACTGCTTACTGACTGTACACTGTAACGTTACTGCATGTTTGTAGCAGGTTTACTAACGCGTTAGTTCTATTAGCTATGTTGACTATGACGTTACTTTAGCTAATATGGTGACAACGATGTAGGCTGTGTAGCGGTTATGATATGGTTTGGCTTGGAAAGGTTTTTTCGCCTGGTCACATACAGCTGATGTGTTGTGCATTCAAATTTTTCTCTCGACCTGTGCGCACCTAAGTTGTAAACTTTAATTCATAGTCTAAGTTGTAGCAACCTCATGATGGGTATAGGGAACATTTCAGTATCATGTAGTAGCCTAAACCTATCACTGTTACATCGAACTGGGTGAATGGAATATGAATGACAGTCATCCAATATGCTGTAATAGAAATAAGGACATGCTCATGAGAAAACATTTTTTGTCCTCCCTCATTTTAAACGGCACCGGCTGCCACTGAGGCTGAAAGAGAAACAGCTGCACCTTGGCAATGTTTCTCAGGTGGTAAAAAGCTATTTTTGTCACATTCCTAATGTGTGATTCGAAACTGAGTTCAGAATCTAAATTAACACCTATGTTTGTTACCTGGTGTTTTGTCTTTATTTCCTGTGAATTAAAATGTGCGGCCAGATTTTCTCTCTGTGCTTTGGCTCCAACAAGACTACTGTTCAGTCGTGTGGTCAGGTGCCACAAAGAAGGATTTAGGAAAATTACAATTGGCTCAAATGAGGAAGGCAGAATAGGTGATGGAGTATTGTTCATACACAATAAAATCTGCAGCAACTTCAGATGTAAGATAGCGTTTCTTTATAATGCGTTCAGTATTACCCTGTGTTATGGGCAACAAGGTAGTAAAAAATACATTGTGGCCTTAGAGTCAGTTTCTTTGTCAACATGAATATTAAAATCACCCAACACAATGATTTTATCATAGTTCTCAAGGACAATAGACAATAGGTCAGAGAAATCAGTAAAGAAAGTTTTAGCAACATCCACTGAAATTTTTTAAGGGATACTCCGGGATTTTGGAAATTATACCCTTTATCTACTTCCCCAGAGTCAGATGAACTCGTGGATACCATTTATGTCTCTGTGTCCAGTATGAAGGAAGTTAGAAGTAGTTTCACGAGCCAATCTAACTAGCGTTAGCACAATGACTAGAAGTCTATGGGCATCTGCTAGTATCCCTTTAAACTACGGCGTAAGGCATATGGTATATGGTTCAATGTGCCAATAAATCAACAAAATAAACTTTTTGGGCATTTCAAATTGCCGGCGTCTTCAAGCTAAAATTGGGATCATGAGCACTTTGCTAATGACCATACAAAAAAAGAGTAACGAACAGCAATGTACAATATGGCGGGTAGGAATAGGGGTGGGCCGCCATCTTTATGCACCTCCGCTATTGTTTAAAGATCCTTATTTCTTCCCCTACATCTGCACCAAAAAGGGTGACCACATTTTAAATACCCAAATGCAGGACAACAGGATGATTTTGCGGGACATTCAAGGTACAGTGTAGCCTACATGAATAAAAACATTTGGTAGCATTTGCATATGCATTTAGATCTTCTTGAATTACTGTTTTGTGAGCAAATTACAGGAGATGGTGTTATCAAACTATATAACCTTCCTGTATTTTGATTCAATCAGAGCACATTCTGCCTAGTGGTGCGTGCTGTTGAGCCTTGGCCCCACGATAATGTTTGGGGACTATTCAGCTAACCATCCTTAAATCTCATTAAAAAACGAGGTGGTGTTTTTTGGTGAAACAGTAATGTTATACAATGCTATTATATTTGATTATGTTGTGTAGAATACTAATTAATCATTAGGTGATCTTCCAAGACATTGATTCAGCTTTCATCTAACTTTACTAAATGAGCACCATTGTGAGAAGTGGCGGAGAGACCCGGTGTGCTCTGGCAGCACTACAACCCTGCAGTCTGCTGCACCGAACGAGCAATTGAAGCATAGCCAACTCTTTTACGTCTCCCGAGTGGCGCAGTCGTCTAAGGCACTGCATCGCAGTGCTAGCTGTGCCACTAGAGATCCTGGTTCGAATCCAGGCTCTGTCGTAGCCGGCCGCGACCGGGAGACCCATGGGGCGGCGCACAATTGGCCCAGCGTCGTCCAGGGTAGGGGAGGGTATGGCCGGCAGGGATGTAGCTCAGTTGGTAGAGCATGGTGTTTGCAACGCCAGGGTTGTGGGTTTGATTCCCACGGGGGGCGAGTATGAATTTTTTAAAATAATGTATGCACTCACTAACTGTAAGTCGCTCTGGATAAGAGCGTCTGCTAAATGACTAAAATGTAAATGTTTTGACCACGTGTGGCTCTTTTATAAAAACCTGTGAATATTTGGCAGAATAAACATTTCTGGTTGGTCTCAGGGAATGTAAAACAGTTGGAATTTGAGACTTTTAAAAAGGGATTGAGTGAAGTAGCAGCAAATAGTTTGAATCAGCAATTAATGAGCTTGGAGAGCCTCATAAATTTAACGGAATTACCTAATATCTTTCAGTCTAATATGGCTATTTACTTACTTTTGTAGCTTTTCATCAGAAGCATACTTTTTGTAAGTAGCTAGGAGACCTAACTGTCCTCTCCAAGTTTAGCTGGAAATAAGAAACGATTAGAGAAATATTGGTTGACAATATGCCTATGACATTGGCCTACTTCTCGTCTTGCTCTGCACAGAATATCAGATCTCAACAATGATTGGAGAAGTGTTTAACATCACCATTAGGATTAGGCAACCACATCCTTATGGGCGGCAGGTAGCTTAGTGGTTAAGAGCGTTGTGCCAGTAACCGAAAGGTCGCTGGTTCTAATCCCTGAGCCGACTAGGTGAAAAATCTGTCGATGTGCCCTTGAGCAAGGCACTTAACCCTAATTGCTCTGGATAAAAGCGTCTGCTAAATGACCAATTATTATTATTATTATTATTATTATGATGTACAGTACCAGTCAAAAGTTTGGACACACCTACTCATTCAAGGATTTTTCGAAATGTTTACTATTTTTTACATTGTAGAATAATGGTGAAGACATCAAAACTACGAAATAACACACATGGAATCACGTAGCAACAACAAAAGTGTTAAACAATCAAAATATATTTTATATTTGAGATTCTTCAAAGTAGCCATGATGACAGCTTTGCACACTCTTGGCTCCATGAGGTAGTCACCTGGAATGCATTTCAATTAACAGGTGTGCCTTCTTAAAAGTTAATTTGTGGAATTGTTCCTTCTTAATGCGTTTGAGCCAATCAGTTGTGTTGTGACAAGGTAGGGGGGTATACAGAAGATAGCCCTATTTGGTAAAAGACCAAGTCCATATTATGGCAAGAACAGCTCAAATAAGCAAAGAGAAATGACAGTCCATCATTACTTTAAGACAAGAAGGTCAGTCAATATGGAAAATGTCAAAAACTTTGAAAGTTTCTTCAAGTGCAGTCGCAAATAACATCAAGCGCTATGATGAAACTGGCTCTCATGAGGACCACCACAGGAAAGGAAGAACCAGAGTTCATGAGGACCACCACAGGAAAGGAAGAACCAGAGTTACCTCTGCTGCAGAGGATAAGTTAATTAGAGTTACCAGCCTCAGAAATTGCAACCCAAATAAATGCTTCACAGTGTTCAAGTAACAGACACATCTCAACATCAACTGTTCAGAGGAGACTGCATGAATCAGGCCATGGTCGAATTGCTGCAAAGAAACCACTACTAAAGGACACCAATAAGAAGAAGAGACCTGCTTGAGCCAAGAAACACGAGGAGAGAGAGGAGAGAGCGAGGGAGCGAGAAAGAGAGAGGCAAGATGGCGTATTGAATAGAAAGCGGTACAAACCACCTCAACATAAAAACATTATATTCAAAATCAGTAAGTTAGACTAAATATTAGCATTTCATATATTCGCAGTAAATAAAATTCAATCTGGATAATAACACAAAACAAATCATAAGGCTAGAGAAATATATCGACAAATATTACAATAACACGCAACAACCAAACATGGCGGAAGATAAACGAGGAGAACCAATCCCAAGAGAAAACGTGACTCGTCGACTGATACAGATGATATAAGCTTTTCACCACTGGGTCTGGTAAGTGTGGAAAGCGACCTGTTGAAGTCGATAAATGACAAATTGGGCATACTAGAATTGGTCAGTAAGGACGTAAAAGAGTTGAAAGCGAGTCTTGAAATGAGTGACGAAAAAGCAGCGATAATGGAAACAGAAACCAACAAATTAAAAGTGACAGTCTCTAAGATGGAAACAGACGTTAGGGAACTTAAAAAGGAGAACAACCTTCTGAGAGAAGCCTTACTAGACATCCAAACTAGATCGATGAGAGAAAATCTAGTACTTACGGGTATTCAGGAAAAGGAGGGAGAAATAACCGAGAATATTATGAAGGATTTCCTGCATACAGCGCTTCAACTCCCACTCGAGGCTGTCGATAAAATCCAACTCGAACGTGTACACCGTTTTGGACAAAGAGGACAGAAATATGATTGCCCAATCGTTGCCAAATTTGCGTTTTTTAAGGATAAAGCAATGGTTAAAAGCCTCGGTAAAAGGCTTGCTGGCACAAAAATAGGCATGACTGATCAGTTCCCGAGGGAGATTGCAGAAAGGCGCAAAGTTCTGTATCCAATCTTCAAGGAAAATAGATTAAAAGGGAAACGTGTTGCACTCGTTGTCGATAAACTATATATTGACAAGCAAATGTTCAGAGACACAAAGACTACTCCATGACCGCGGTAATTATTTGCTCGGATAATAATTGTTTGTCAATAAATTAAACGTAATACAATGGCAATCCGGGTTATATGTTAAAATCCTATGCATGAACTGCCGACATTATTACGCATATTAATTGATAATGATGGAAAATAAGATACGCAAGATATTTGAATAGATATATATTTTTTAATAGTTATATATAGAGGTGACAGCATTGGAAATGCTTTTGGCGGTTAATCTGCTTCTGTTTTGTGCGTGGCACTGTGTGCTGTTTTCGAAGGATGGGTCCTGGCCTCTCGGGGCCCTAGGGATCCGGAGGGATGTGGGTGGGATGCCGATAACTGGGATGACGGCTCAACTTGGGATGGGGAGGGGCTTTAGCGGGGGAATTAATGGAGAACAATTGAAGGGATACTTAGTAGCAATGCAAATATCACGGTACAGCTATATGGACACTCAATCATTACGGTATTTTTTATTGGTAAATTTACAAACATATATAATGATAAATAGACTTGACAATTATATCTCATTATGGTGTATGGTGAAATAAGTATAGCCAGTTATAATTGTAATGGCTTAGCTGATAATAACAAAAGAAGAACAATATTTACATGGCTCAAAGAGAAGGAATATAATATCTATTGTTTACAGGAAACTCATTCAACAATTCTAGATGAAGTTGCGTGGAAAAAGGAATGGGGGGGGGGGGTGAAATTGTCAGAACGGCGACAGTGAAATGCGGTAGGCGAAGTCACACGCAGGACACAGAGCTACTGGAAACCGTTCTTTAATGAAAGTCGCCAGTGAAAAGAAACTGTCTCCAAACAACAGAGAAAACAAACAACCCGCACACTGCCGATGACGCAAACAATAACACACAACACACAATACACGACAGAGGGTTAAATAGGGAATACAATACAACATAATGGGGAACAGGTGTACACAATCAGGACACAACAAGTCAAACACCGAAACATAGATCGGTGGCAGCTAGTACTCCGGGGACGACGACCGCCGAAGCCTGCCCGAACCAGGAGGAGGAGCAGCCTCGGGCGAAACCATGACAGTACCCCCCCCCTTGACGCGCGGCTCCAGCCGTGCGCCGACCCCGGCCTCGGGGACGACCAGGAGGACGCGGAGCAGGGCGCGCGGGATGGTCCCGGTGGAACTCCGACAGGAGAGATGGGTCTAGGATGTCCCTCCGCGGCACCCAGCACCGCTCCTCCCGGGCCGTACCCCTCCCACTCCACGAGATACTGGAGACCCCCATCCGGCGTCTGGAGTCCAAGATGGACCGAACGGTGTACGCCGGGAGCCCCTCGATGTCTAGTGGGGGCGGAGGAGTCTCTCCTATCTCATTGTCCTGGAGTGGACCAGCTACCACCGGCCTGAGAAGAGACACATGGAACGAGGGGTTAATATTCTTATACTCAACAGGTAGATGTAACCTATAACACACCTCGTTCAATCTTCTCAGGACTTTAAAGGGCCCCACAAACCGCAGACCCAGCTTCCGGCAGGCGGAGGGGTAGGTTTCTGGTAGAGAGCCAGACTCGATCTCCGGGTGCGTACACCGGCCCCTCACTGCGGTGGAGATCGGCGCTCGCCTTGTGACGAAGGACGGCCCGCTGCAGGTGGACGTGGGCAGCGTTCCACGTCTCTTCCGAGCGCCTCATCCAATCATCCACCGCAGGGGCCTCGATCTGGCTCTGCTGCCACGGTGCCAGAACCGGCTGGTAACCTAATACACATTGGAAGGGGGTTAGGTTGGTAGAGGAGTGGCGGAGAGAGTTCTGGGCCATCTCGGCCCAGGGAATGTACCGTGCCCACTCCTCAGGCCGGTCCTGGCAATACGACCTCAGAAACCTACCCACATCCTGGTTGACACGTTCTACCTGCCCGTTACTCTCCGGGTGGTACCCTGAGGTAAGGCTAACCGAGACCCCCAAACGCTCCATGAACGCTCTCCAAACACGGGAGGTAAACTGGGGGCCTCGATCAGACACTATATCCTCGGGCACCCCGTAATGCCGGAAGACGTGGGTAAATAGGGCCTCAGCGGTCTGTAGGGCAGTAGGAAGACCCGACATAGGGAGAAGACGACAGGCCTTAGAGAACCGGTCCACAACGACCAGGATGGTGGTATTCCCCTGAGAGAGGGGAAGGTCTGTCACAAAATCCACCGAGAGGTGGGACCATGGTCGTTGTGGAACGGGCAGGGGTTGTAACTTACCCCTGGGCAGATGTCGGGGCGCCTTACACTGGGCGCACACCGAGCAGGAGGAGACATAAACCCTCACATCCCTAGCCAAAGTAGGCCACCAGTATTTAGTGCTAAGGCAATGCACTGTCCGGCCAATATCCGGATGTCCAGAGGAGGGTGACGTGTGAGCCCAGTAAATGAGTCGATCCCGAATCTCGAGCGGAACCTACTTCCGACCCTCAGGACACTGTGGAGGGCTGGGGTCGGTATGCAACGCTCGCTCGATTTCGGCATCGACCTCCCACACCACCGGTGCCACAAGGCAAGACTCCGGTAGTATGGGAGTAGGCTCAACGGACCTCTCCTCCGTGTCATACCGCCGGGACAGCGCATCTGCCTTACCATTCTGGGACCCAGGGATGTACGTGATTTTAAATACGAACCTGGTGAGAAACATACTCCATCGAGCCTGGCGAGGGTTCAGTCTCCTCGCTGCCCGGATGTACTCCAGGTTCCGATGGTCAGTCAAAATGAGGAAAGGGTGTTGAGCCCCCTCAAGCCAATGCCTCCACACCTTAAGGGCTTGAACTACAGCTAACAGCTCCCTGTCCCCAACGTCATAGTTACGCTCCGCCGGGCTGAGCTTTTTAGAGTAAAAAGCACAGGGGCGGAGTTTAGGTGGCGTGCCGGACCGTTGAGAGAGAACGGCCCCTATACCTGCCTCAGACGCGTCCACCTCGACCTGAAAGGGTAATGCGGGATCCGGATGCGCCAGCACCGGAGCCGACGTAAACAGGTCCTTCAGTCTCCCAAAGGCCCTGTCCGCCTCAGCTGACCACTGCAGGCGCACCGGACCCCCTTTCAGAAGAGACGTGATGGGAGCTGCCACCTGTCCAAAACCCCGGATAAACCTCCGGTAGTAATTCGCAAAGCCCAAGAACTGCTGCACCTCTTTTACAGTGGTTGGGGTTTGCCAATTACGCACAGCGGACACACGATCCACCTCCATTCTCACCCCTGACGCGGACAACCGATAACCCAAAAAGGAGACCGACTCCTGGAAAAACAAACATTTCTCTGCCTTGACATATAGGTCGTGCTCCAACAGCCTCCTCAATACACGACGCACCAGGGTTACATGCTCGGCTCGGGTAGACGAGTACACCAGAATATCATCAATGTACACGACCAACCCTTGTCCCTGCATATCCCGGAAAATGTCATCTACGAAGGATTGGAAGACTGATGGAGCATTCATCAACCCATATGGCATGACAAGATACTCGAAATGACCTGACGTGGTACTAAACGCTGTCTTCCATTCATCGCCCTCCCTAATGCGCACCAAGTTATACGCGCTCCTGAGATCCAATTTTGTGAAAAACCGCGCTCCATGCAATTACTACGTCATGGTCGCAATCAGAGGGAGTGGATAACTGTACTTCACAGTAATCTGATTGAGACCACGGTAATCAATGCACGGGCGCAACCCTCCATCTTTCTTCTTCACAAAAAAGAAGCTTGAGGAGGAGGGAGAAGTGGAGGGCCGAATGTATCCCTGTCTCAAAGATTCGGCTATGTAAGTCTCCATAGCTTTTCTCTCCTCTTGAGACAAAGGATACACATGGCTCCGTGGGAGCGCTGCTCCTGCCTGGAGATCAATCGCACAATCCCCCTGTCTATGAGGAGGCAACTGCGTCGCCCTAGTTTTACTAAACACGAGAGCTAAATCCCCATATTCAGGCGGAATGTGCAGTGCGGGCACTTGGTTTGGACTTTCCACCGAAGTCGCCCCCACGGAAACACCCAGACATCGCCCCTCGCACTGAGCAGACCACCCATCGAGAGCCCTCTGTTGCCACGAAATAGCAGGGTTATGGGTGCTTAACCAAGGAATTCCCAGCACCACTGGGTACGCAGGAGAGTCGATCAGATACAGCTGTATAGTCTCTTCATGACCCCCCTGCGCACACATCCTAAGTGGCGCTGTGATCTCCTTAATCAACCCCGACCCCAACGGGCGGCTATCTAAGGCATGAACGGGAAAAGGTTTGTCAACAGGTAGGAGAGGGAACCCTAAATCTAAACAAAACTTCCGATCAACAAAATTCCCAGCTACGCCTGAATCTACTAGCGCCTTATGCTGGGAATGAGGTGCAACCTGTGGAAAACAAACAGGTATACAAAAGTGCGCAACAGAAAGCTCTGGGTAAGTGGGACGTCTACTCACCTGGGAGGTCCCCCAGTGCGTGGCCTGTTGTCTTCTCCCCGGAGAACCCTCCCCAGCACCTGGCCGCAGTGTGCCCTCCACGACCGCACTTGGTGCAGGAGACAGGCCCCCTCGGGCTCCTCCTCCTCCTTTCTCTAGCGCCGGCATCCCCGAGCTCCATAGGGCTCGGCTTGGAGGTGCCGGAGGGCGGAATGGACGGACCCCCCTCGGGACGTCTACGGGTGGCCAGCAGGGTGTCCAGACGGATGGACATCTCGACCAACTGGTCGAAGGTAAGATGGGTATCCCTGCAGGCCAACTCACGTTGAACATCCTCCCGTAGGCTACATCGAAAATGGTCGATGAGGGCCCGTTCATTCCACCCTGCGTCCGCCACTAGAGTCCGGAACTCTAGAGCAAACGCCTGTGCGCTCCTCCTCCCCTGTCTCAGGTGGACTAGACGCTCCCCCGCCGCTTTGCCCTCAGGTGGATGGTCGAACACGGCCTTGAAGCGACGGGAGAACTCGGCGTAGGAGATGGTATTGGCGTCCATCTTCCTCCACTCAGCGTTAGCCCACTCCAACGCCTTGCCCGTGAGACAGGAGATGAGGGCGGAAACGCTCTCGTGTCCCGAGGGCACCGGGTGTACAGTGGCCAGGTAGAGCTCCACCTGCAGGAGGAACCCCTGACACCCGGCAGCTGTTCTGTCATACGCCCTCGGGAGCGAGAGCCGAATCCTCCTGGGTTCCGGACCTGGGACTGGTGGACCGGCCGATGGGGTTGGCAGGGTAGGTGGAGGTGTGGGTACCCCGCTGGCCTCCCATCGGTGCAAGGTGTTGATGACGTCCTGTAGAGCAGTCCCCAGTTGTCGTATCTGGTCATCTTGCCCACGGACATGCTCCTCGAGCAACTCAGGCGTAACTGCAGATCCTGCTGATTCCATTCTGGTGTGTGATTCTGTCAGGGGTGCTGAAGGTGGGTGTGGTGCATGAATCAAGCGCAGGACGCAGAGGCTCAGTCCAAAAGACTTTAGTGCAATATTCACGTAGAGAAATAAGCACAATAAGCCCGAAGGCGAAATCACGGCGCACACAGGCGTCAAATAAACGGCGCACTAACATGTGCGAAAAACCTCTCCAAAACACTGGAGGGAAGTATGTAGCTCCAACACGAAAACAGAAGAGCAATCACACACAAAGACAAACACAACCAACGAGAACTAAATAGGACACTAACGAGGACTAACAAGACACAGGTGTACAACATCAAGACAAAACCAAACGAACATGAAACATAGATCGGTGGCAGCTAGTACTCCGGGGACGACGACCGCCGAAGCCTGCCCGAACCAGGAGGAGGAGCAGCCTCGGCCGAAACCGTGACAACGACGAATGCCGAAGCCTGCCCGAGCAGGGAGGAGGAGCAGCCTCGGCTGATTCCGTGACAGAAATATACTTATCCCATGGGCAAAGAAATTAAAAAGGGGTGATGATATTAATTAATAGTAATTTTGATCCTGTTACGTGAATTATTTAACAAACTATTTCAGTGTCTCTGTGCGTCTCCCAAAAGGTTGTAAGTCTTTTTGGATTTAAGTAACGGCCAGAGTCCCGTTCTGCATAGTCAGAGATATTTATTCATTGAGAATTCTGCCATCACAATTTCAGAGTCCATCTTTTATACTCATACGTCATACAAAAAAAATCCCTCCCCTCTGTAGGCGGGCTGTAGTTTTCCACTCTAAAACTGCTCTACTGACCATCAGTTCACACACACACACACACACATATACACGCATGCATACACACATACATACACACACACACACACACACACACACATCCTACTCCCTGCATTACTCAGTTATTGCCATTCTCACAATATTCTGCACCATGTTTTCATAACAGTTTCTCCAAATCCCTAAATTGGGAGGCCTCTTTATCTTAGTTTCTCAGTTGTCTTTGTTGTCTGGCCTAACTCTTACTCACATTGCTAAATAGTGGCTCAATGCCATAGCCTTTACTGGTCCTACACTCACACATTTCTAACACATTATACACAGTTTCAGGGTGTAATAATTAGTCATTAATAATTAATCTATCAATTCCACCCTTTGACTAAATATTACACACATACAAAATATATGTTGTTATAGAAATGAATCACACGCATTGAAGTATATAAGTTGGTTTGCATATAAAAACATTACAGGTTCATCAGGGTTACCCCATGATTAAAAGCGTAATGTTACTTTTTAGCAATGGTCACTAGTACATCATACTTAAAACGAGACTTTAATACACAAAAGATCATTACAATAACTTTTAAACTAGAGATTTATAGTTCTAGGAAAACATCCAGTCTCAAACTATCTGGATCGTCATCGTCCTCCACCAAGCCTGGTAGGTCATATCCTTCATTCCTTAGGTCGGAGTCTGGGATTGGGCCGTATCTCACCATCTGTTGGGAAACCACCTTCTCCATCGCCGTTTAGGGAGCTATCAATACCAGAGTTCTCAGCCAGTTCGTTCGCCAGCGTGGTGAGTCCCTGAAGCGCTTTGGTCACGGACCCATCCGGTGCTGTATTGTTGGGGATGAAAGTACAGCACATAGATCCAAACAGAACACAAACTCCGCCCCGCTCAGCCAAAAGCATATCTAAAGCTATTCTATTCTGCCATGCCATTAAGCTAGTTGCCACTGTCTGCTCAGCCAATCCCTTTATTGCATCATGAGTGTGGTTTATAAATCTTTGCTGGTTATAGTAAATATAATTTATCCAATCTACGTTTTTATTAATTGTTGACCACCAGAAAAGACTTGATTCAAACCCAGCTGCGATCTGATTCCTAGCTTTGAATTCTTCTGGAACCCCTCGAGATACTCCTATCCCATCAATATATATCCTTTCATCAAAGGATCCCGGGATGAAACGTGACAACTCACCAGTCTCTGACACGTTTGATTGTTTGCGTATGTAGGTGAGTTCACAATCTGTTATCACCACACAACCACCAGATGTCAGCACGGGCCTGGTTTTGGTTCCTAAAATCCTCTGGCTGCAACAAAGAGAAGAGATTAGTCATGGTCTCTTTAGTTGTGATATTCTCTGTGTGGGAGCAGGAGCTAAGATGCCCTACCCTGTATCCTATCTTACTAATCCTAGAAAAACAATAATAAGATTCCCTGAGACTTCTAACGGAGGCAACCTAGGTCGGGGTGACTTTGTTATCAGGGGATACAGATAGTGCAAGTTACTACAAGACTCCTTCACCACATTCCCAGGTGGCTTGAACAATTTAATCATGGAGGATAAACCTGACAGAGAGTTAAAGCCTGTCAAGGGGCACGGAGTAGTTGTTAACCTTGGTTTGGCTGTCCCACAGGCATAACAGTCCTCTTTAGACATAGTTATTGCCGTATACTGAATCCATTCCAACCACAGGTCAAGATCTCCACACCCCGTCTCCACCTGTACTACTTCCTTCAGGTCTACAGCCACAGCCCCGGTCTCACTACCTCCCTCAGAGAGGTTTACTCTATAGGGTGCCCCAGTTGAAGAGGATATCTCACTTGTCAGGTCTGTGTAACCCGTTTTAGCGTAATTCAGACTTTCAGACAGTACCTACCCTTATATGGGTCACACTGCCATTTCTGGTAATTCCCTACTTTCACAATACTACACCTGTCCCTAAGCTGTGTATGGAGATTTACATATCCCCCCTGCTTGGTATGAGCAACTACATAGTCCCAGGATGTACATGGTGATATACAGTGGGGGAAAAAAGTATTTAGTCAGCCACCAATTGTGCAAGTTCTCCCACTTAAAAAGATGAGAGAGGCCTGTAATTTTCATCATAGGTACACGTCAACTATGACAGACAAATTGAGGAAAAGAAATCCAGAAAATCACATTGTAGGATTTTTTATGAATTTATTTGCAAATTATGGTGGAAAATAAGTATTTGGTCACCTACAAACAAGCAAGATTTCTGGCTCTCACAGACCTGTAACTTCTTCTTTAAGAGGCTCCTCTGTCCTCCACTCGTTACCTGTATTAATGGCACCTGTTTGAACTTGTTATCAGTATAAAAGACACCTGTCCACAACCTCAAACAGTCACACTCCAAACTCCACTATGGCCAAGACCAAAGAGCTGTCAAAGGACACCAGAAACAAAATTGTAGACCTGCACCAGGCTGGGAAGACTGAATCTGCAATAGGTAAGCAGCTTGGTTCGAAGAAATCAACTGTGGGAGCAATTATTAGGAAATGGAAGACATACAAGACCACTGATAATCTCCCTCGATCTGGGGCTCCACGCAAGATCTCACCCCGTGGGGTCAAAATGATCACAAGAACGGTGAGCAAAAATCCCAGAACCACACGGGGGGACCTAGTGAATGACCTGCAGAGAGCTGGGACCAAAGTAACAAAGCCTACCATCAGTAACACACTACGCCGCCAGGGACTCAAATCTTGCAGTGTCCCCCTGCTTAAGCCAGTACATGTCCAGGCCTGTCTGAAGTTTGCTAGAGTGCATTTGGATGATCCAGAAGAGGATTGGGAGAATGTCATATGGTCAGATGAAACCAAAATAGAACTTTTTGGTAAAAACTCAACTCGTCGTGTTTGGAGGACAAAGAATGCTGAGCTGCATCCAAAGAACACCATACCTACTGTGAAGCATGGGGGGTGGAAACATCATGCTTTGGGGCTGTTTTTCTGCAAAGGGACCAGGACGACTGATCCGTGTAAAGGAAAGAATGAATGGGGCCATGTATCGTGAGATTTTGAGTGAAAACCTCCTTCCATCAGCAAGGGCATTGAAGATGAAACGTGGCTGGGTCTTTCAGCATGACAATGATCCCAAACACACCGCCCGGGCAACGAAGGAGTGGCTTCGTAAGAAGCATTTCAAGGTCCTGGAGTGGCCTAGCCAGTCTCCAGATCTCAACCCCATAGAAAATCTTTGGAGGGAGTTGAAAGTCCGTGTTGCCCAGCGACAGCCCCAAAACATCACTGCTCTAGAGGAGATCTGCATGGAGGAATGGGCCAAAATACCAGCAACAGTGTGTGAAAACCTTGTGAAGACTTACAGAAAACGTTTGACCTGTGTCATTGCCAACAAAGGGTATATAACAAAGTATTGAGAAACTTTTGTTATTGACCAAATACTTATTTTCCACCATAATTTGCAAATAAATTCATTAAAAATCCTACAATGTGATTTTCTGGATTTTTTCCCCTCATTTTGTCTGTCATAGTTGACGTGCACCTATGATGAAAATTACAGGCCTCTCTCATCTTTTTAAGTGGGAGAACTTGCACAATTGGTGGCTGACTAAATACTTTTTTCCCCCACTGTACATATGGTGATGTCCTTCCCTATAGTCCCTAGTACTTCCCCTTTCCCTACGTCTAGCTGTCTCCTATGCCTTCGTAGACTGTGCTCAGGTATTATTTTATCAACTTGTGTTAGGTTAACTACTACTTCTGGCTGATCAGGAGGGATTTGAGTGTGTTAGGAATATGGCCCCCACAATCAGACAGCTACCTACCGTCAGGAGACCTGTGAATCCCCACCCTCGCCCTGAGAACATGTCAGACGCCAGAGGCCAACCCATTGCTTTACCTTCTATCGAACTCACACAGGGATGATCAGACAGGGTAAGGGAATCTTCGTTAAGGAGCCAACCCCCGAGCCCTAGTGGTGATCGGTTCTTTCTCCTAACTCTGTGTTTGTTCGTCAAGTGTAGCTGGGTTTACCTTTTTGCGGTGTGTAACATGCACCCAGGTGGATCTAATAGGACTTGGTAGGGCCCTTCCCAACAGGCCTGCTTCCAGTTTTTCTTCTTTTAGGGACCGGATGCTCACCAGTCTCCTGGTTAGATAGAGTGGGTCACCTTCTCCTTTAGTTCACCTGTGGGGCACAAAACCTCTGACATACGGGTGTGGTTAATAAACTATCTTCACACATACATGTTCAGCTCTCAATTTCTATTCTTGTTGTTGTTTTTTTTAAAAGTCTTTTGTCCTCTCCTTCGTATATATTTAATCCTACCATCCCCCTTTTGACACATGATTTGCCCATGTGTCAATATTACCACCTACCTAAACAATCACTTAGGTAATATTGGTAATTCATTATCCAATTGCCATCCCTCCACTCTCTCTTCTGTTATTTTATGGTTCAAATCATATATATTATTACCAAATTATAATCTTCTTCACACTTTTCACAGTATTATAAATTACCCTCAACTTAGTAAAATAAACTATCTTAAAGTCCTCCTCTCATGCCTTTAGAATTTACTAGTGTGGATGATTAATTAACACCAGAAGGTTAAAACAGAGTTCAGAGGCAATTGAAATTATTCAACGAACTGTTCCATCCCATAGTATACCAAACATTACCATTATTCTAAATATTTCATAATTGTTACTTATCCCAAGTGTTCATTAAGTCCTCATGACATTCATTCTCATAAGAAATCATATATACCCCAAACTCAGCCAAAACCGAAAAACTCCATAAAATTCACGCTCCTCCAAGACCTATCACCCTTGACCTGCTGAAACCCCCCCAAAATTGAAACAACAACCCTTTATAAACATCATACTAGGTGTGTTGTTTTTTTATTTGAAAACCCCAATTAAAAAACAACAACCAAACAGCCAGGTCATGAGGACTCCTGATTTCTCTCTTCCCCTTCTGCCTACAGTTTCTTAACTGGTGCCCTTTCCCTGCACAGTAACTACACGGTTCCTCACATTCTCTAGCAAAATGTCCCATTTTGTCACAATTGTAACACTTCCACTCACTCCTGTCTCCACTATTACCATTTCCTTCTTGTCTGTCTTTGCTACCGTATCCTCTCTTCTCTCCTAGGTATTGACTAATAGTCTCACTGTCTCTAATTCAACACAAAACCCCATCATCAAATGTACTCCCAGCAGAACTGAAAAAAACGAAACAGACTGTGATTTCCAGGACACTGCACCTTTGTTTCTGGCCTCACTATCTCCCCGAGAATTGGCCCTCCATCAAGGTCCCTCCCAATCTGCTCTTGATAAACTGCAAACCTTTTATTGCTTCTGGTTTCATAGGGTATTGCTTCTGATATGGCCTATGATTCGATTTGGGTATCACCTGTACTGGAATTACCCCTTTTATTAATCCTACGTCTGCTGGACACCAGGACCACAAATGCTCTGGAACTTATTTTAAGTCTGACTCCTGTTGTTCTGTCAACAGGTATTCCGCTCCTCAGCATCTGCTATTCTCATCTAAATGTTCTATCTGTGGATGGGCTGTGTTGATCGCCACTCACAATATTGACCCAATCAGTGATCCTCTTACCCTTGGATACCCACTGGCCCATGTCTTTCCAGTCCTATGCTGGCTCCTTTGCTATGGACACATGTGGGCTCCATCTTTCCCTGAACTTTGGGGCCCTAGATCCACCTCCACTACTGCGTGGGTGTTGTCATAGTGAAACCATTTCAAGGCTATAGTCCTTTCTGTGGTTTTAAATAATGCTTCCTCATAGATTGCATCTGGACCTGGGTGTTTGTTATACAAGAGAGTACAGTGTAGGTCATCGGGGGACATTTTAGTGGGGCCTGGTACTACATCATCAGCAAGTTCCATCAAGGTTCGGGAAATATCAGTTATTCCCCCCCTTAACAAATCTTGCCTATTCCAATAACATGGCTCCCCTTCCCCACAGACCACCATATTGTCTCTGACTATGTGTACTTTCATTCCCCTCTCAGTGGAAATGACGGCCACATTCAATTTAGTCATTACATCACGTCCTAGTAAATTTACCGGACACAGCTTAGATATCAGGATGGGTATGGTTGCCTCTCCTCCTGATTGGTCATGTTTTAGGGTTATTGGGGCTGATAACCTTTCAATAAATTGATGACCAGAGGCAGATCGCACTATGATTTTCTCCCTATCAATCCTGACTCCATCTGGCTTGTCTGTTGCACAGATTGCTGTCCTGCAGGCTCCCGTATCACAAAGGAATTTAATTTTCTTACCCATTACTGTCAATGTCAAATAAGGTTTCTGTTCCTGTTGAAGTGCTAAGTCAATAGTAGCCAATTCAAACACCTCACAATTTGGATCAAAGGGTTCCTTAGTCTTCCCCTCACTAGAGTCTACTATTTCTCCCTCAAGGACTAGTCACGCCTTATCTTCCTCTTCCTCACGCTCAAAGCTGGGGGATGGACTTCTCTCTCTCTCTTCTCTCTTTTCTCTCTTTTCTCTCCCCGGTTTCCCTTCTTGCCCTCTCCTTTATGTTTGCAGCGGGAAAAGTTATGGCCTATCTTGCCACAGTATTTACACGGGGCCTCACATTCTTTGGCAAAGTGCCCTCCCTTGTTACAGTTAAAGCCCCTATTCTCCCCCCCGTGGCCTTCACTCTTTCCTGCCTTATCTCTTCTCTCTCCTAAGTTTCTAGTTCTACCCGCCATCTCTCCCAGAGTGGCAATTAGTTACTCTGCATCTTCCTCTTCTTTCTTGGCTCTGTCCTGTCTGTTATTCTGCTCATGATGGATTGCATGTCTCTCTGAGGCTATTACACAATTCAGTTATTTTCCCAACATACTCTCCGTGATCGGCCCATGGCAAAAGTGTCCAAAACCCACTGCCCTCTAACGGCAGCCCAAACCTTACTATTCCTGTTTTGGGGTGGGTCATTCCTTCTACCGCTCTGGCCACGTCCTCTGTGTTCATGGCCTGTCTGCTAAATGGCATATTATTATTATTACTGTATACATCTAAGGTTGCTGGGGCCCCTTTCATTCCCCGCCAATAGATTAGGTAAGGCTATCAGTGGGTACTGGCCCCCTCCTACTCTCTCTCTCTCTCACTGCTTATTTCTCCTTTACACACCTTATGTATCTGTTTAAGCATGGATTTGAGTTTATCTGCGTCTAGATGTCCCTCAAAACCATACCTCTCCCTCCACCTGGTTACATAATGGAGATTTCTTCTATCCCTGGATTCCATTTTAATTACATCAAGTATTTCTCGTCCCCAGTAAATTCTGGGACCTCTTGTGAGGATTTGCCCCCCATGGTTGGTACTGTTAAAAATCCCTTAGCCACCTCTTCTATATAACAAGTCAATTTAACAAGTAATTCAAAACAGCTTCACACAACAACACCTTGAATCACCCCTTCCTGTATATGTAATCTTGACTAGACCCCCAGAATTATCTCATACTTTACGGAGGATATTATCACCACAATGTAATCTTGATAATTCCTGACAGTCTCATACAACAGGAATGGGTTCTCCCTCCTCTATACAACCACCTGGAATTATTCATAGATGTGACTTTTGAGCAAACATTAGGTCTCACACGTATACAACCTTACATGATTATTGGTTAACACCATCGGTAACCCGGAGTTTACAAGGCTCCAGAACGGATAGAGTTACAGCAAAATCTACAGTTGTTTGTGACTTTTGACTTTACTAATATTCTATTTCTCACACATGCTATTTTAATTCCTTCTGGTGTACTTTTTGTATTTGTTTAACCCAGATTATTTGTTGACTGTTCTATAATCTCTTACAGGTTACATCCCATAGGTGTACTTTTAATAGTTCCTTCTATTTCAACACCGGGTGGGTCCGTGAATCGTTACGGACCCACCAACATTTCACTTAAAATGGCTACGCATTGATCAATTTGCTACTTTTCAATATTTTAGCAAGTTCTCAAATCAATTTCACCAAGTAATGAATAAAGACTACTGTCCTTATCCTTGCAACTGAGATTCAATGTAGGTTTGGATTCCGTCACCGTCTCTGTCATTAATCAGGTGTCCTCTGGCCTGTTTTAACCCTTAATATCAAAGGGCAGGACTTTCTATTAACGAATGTATCATTCACCCGTCGACGGTTTTCAGAGTTACCTGGAATGACAGAAACAGGGTATTGGAGTCCGGCTCAGAAGGACCAAGCTGTTACGTGAATTATTTAACAAACTATTTCAGTGTCTCTGTGCGTCTCCCAAAAGGTTGTAAATCTTTTGGGATTCAAGCAACGGCCAGAGTCCCGGTCTGCATAGTCAGAGATATTTATTCATTGAGAATTCTGCCATCACAATTTCAGAGTCCATCTTTTATACTCATACGTCATACAAAAAACATCCCTCCCCTCTGTAGGCGGGCTGTAGTTTTCCACTCTAAAACTGCTCTACTGACCATCAGTTCACACACACACACACACACATATACACACATGCATACACACAAACATAAACACACACACACACACACACACACACATCCTACTCCCTGCATTACTCAGTTATTGCCGTTCTCACAATATTCTGCACCATGTTTTCATAACAGTTTCTCCCCTCCCTAAATTGGGAGGCCTCTTTATCTTAGTTTCTCAGTTGTCTTTGTTGTCTGGCCTAACTCTTACTCACATTGCTAAATAGTGGCTCAATGCCATAGCCTTTACTGGTCCTACACTCACACATTTCTAACACATTATACACAGTTTCAGGGTGTAATAATTAGTCATTAATAATTAATCTATCAGATCCGAATGTGCAAATTGTCCAAATAGATACGCAAGATAGATGGATTATTTTAAATATGTTATTGGACAATAAACAGATATGGCTCATTAATATTTACGGACCAAATAATGATTATCCAAACTTCTTTGACAATATATGTAATAAATTATCAACCCTGCAAGCAATTCAAGACAATATTATTATGGTGGGGGATTATAATACTGTTTTAAATAGCTCAATGGACCGTAAAGGAAATCACACCACAAACAATCACCCACATGCTCTTAAGGAAATCGTGAATGTCATGGATACATTAGAACTAGTAGATATATGGAGGCTTAAATATCCTGATCTAGTGAGATATACATGGCGGAGACTCAATCAAGCTAGTCGTCTTGACTTCTTTCTTATCTCATTCTCATTGGCGCCAAAAGTTTAAAAAGTGTTGATAGGGGACAGAATGCGGTCGGACCATAATATAATTGGCATATACATTACTCTTACTGAATTTCCACGTGGGCGAGGATATTGGAAATTTAATCAAAGCCTATTGGATGATAATTTATTTTTAACTAGGACAAAGGAATTTATAACTGACTTTTTCCGACATAACATAGGTACAGCAAATCCCCTTATTGTATGGGACACCTTTAAATGTGCCTTTAGAGGCCATGCAATTCCGTACTCATCTCGAAAACAAAAGCAATTTAGGTCAAAATAGTTTATACTAACAAAGGAAATAGAAAGTCTAACAAAACAGATAGATGGCAATAAAAACTGTAACATTGAGGCTCAGAATAAATTAGAGGAAAAATAAAAAGAAATGGAGAAACTTATTCAAGAAAGATCAAGTGTAAAATATTATAAAAATAAAGCAAACTGGATGGAATATGGGGAGAAAAGCACGAAATGATTTTTTAATCTTCAACATAGGAATGCTACCAAAAATAATTTTATGAAACTGGTTACAATTGACGGAGTAACCCATGATTCACCAAATTATATTTTGAAGGAGGAAACAAAGTACTTTAAGCATAAGTTTTCGTTTCAGTCGCCTCCATCTCCTCTAACTGAAGCTAATTGTAGAGAGTTTTTTTCTATTGATAATGTAAAATTAACAGCCATACAGAAAGACTCATGTGAAGGTGAAATTACAGAGGAGGAACTTCTGGATACAATTAAAGACTTTAAGCCCGGGAAAACTCCAGGGTTGGATGGCATAACAGTCGAAGTATACCAAACCTTTTTTGTTATACTAAGAGGACCGTTATTAGCATGTTTTAACCACTCCTATGTAAATGGTAGATTATCTGACACTCAAGAAGAAGGTCTGATCTCATTATTACTGAAACAGGATACAAGTGGAAAATATAAAGATCCAGTCCAT